>NW_026287120.1:300000-438434 GCF_023373465.1 Oncorhynchus keta | reverse complement strand
GGTCATCCCTACCGCCTCTGATCTGGAGGACTCACTAAACAGAGAACATCCCTGATCATCCCTACGCTTCTGATCTGGAGGACTCACTAAACAGAGAACATCCCTGGTCATCCCTACCTCTGATCTGGAGGACTCACTAAACAGGGACATCCCTGGTCATCCCTACTGCCTCTGATCTGGAGGACTCACTAAACAGAGAACATCCTGGTCATCCCTACTGCCTCTGATCTGGAGGACTCACCTAACAGAGAACATCCCTGGTCATCACTACTGCCTCTGATCTGGATGACTCACTAAACAGAACATCCCTGGTCATCCCTACTGCCTCTGATCTGGAGGACTCACTAAACAGAGAACATCCCTGGTCATCCCTACTGCCTCTGATCTGGAGGACTCACCTAACAGAGAACACCCCTGGTCATCCCTACTGGCTCTGATCTGGAGGACTCACTAAACAGAGAACATCCTGGTCATCCCTACTGCCTCTGATCTGGAAGACTCACCTAACAGAGAACATCCCTGGTCATCCCTACTGCCTCTTATCTGGAGGACTCACTAAACAGAGAACATCCCTGGTCATCCCTACTGCCTCTGATCTGGAGGACTCACCTAACAGAGAACATGCCTGGTCATCCCTACTGCCTCTGATCTGGTGGACTCACTAAACAGAGAACATCCCTGGTCATCCCTACTGCCTCTGATCTGGAGGACTCACTAAACAGAGAACATCCCTGGTCATCCCTACTGCCCTGATCTGGAGGACTCACTAAACAGAGAACTTCCCTGGTCATCCCTACTGCCTCTGATCTGGAGGACTCACTAAACAGAGAACATCCCTGGTCATCCCTACTGCCTCTGATCTGGAGGACTCACCCCTAACAGAGAACATCCCTGGTCATCACTACTGCCTCTGATCTGGAGGACTCACCAAACAGAGAACATCCCTGGTCATCCCTACTGCCTCTGATCTGGAGGACTCACTAAACAGAGAACATCCCTGGTCATCCCTACTGCCTCTGATCTGGAGGACTCACTAAACAGAGAACACCCCTGGTCATCCCTACTGCCTCTGATCTGGAGGACTCACTAAACAGAGAACACCCCTGGTCATCCCTACTGCCTCTGATCTGGAGGACTCACTAAACAGAGAACATCCCTGGTCATCCCTACTGCCTCTGATCTGGAGGACTCACTAAACAGAGAACACCCCTGGTCATCCCTACTGCCTCTGATCTGGAGGACTCGCTAAACAGAACATCCCTGGTCATCCCTACTGCCTCTGATCTGGAGGACTCACTAAACAGAGAACATCCCTGGTCATCCCTGGACTCACTAAACAGAGAACATCCCTGGTCATCCCTACTGCCTCTAATCTGGAAGACTCACTAAACAGAGAACATCCCTGGTCATCCCTACTGCCTCTGATCTGGAGGACTCACTAAACAGAGAACATCCCTGGTCATCCCTGGACTCACTAAACAGAGAACATCCCTGGTCATCCCTACTGCCTCTGATCTGGAGGACTCACTAAACAGAGAACATCCCTGGTCATCCCTACTGCCTCTGATCTGGAGGACTCACTAAACAGAGAACATCCCTGGTCATCCCTACTGTCTCTGATCTGGAGGACTCACTAAACAGAGAACATCCCTGGTCATCCCTACTGCCTCTGATCTGGACTCACTAAACAGAGAACATCCCTGGTCATCACTACTGCCTCTGATCTGGATGACTCACTAAAGAGAACATCCCTGGTCATCCCTACTGCCTCTGATCTGGAGGACTCACCTAACAGAGAACATCCCTGGTCATCCCTACTGCCTCTGATCTGGAGGACTCACCTAACAGAGAACACCCCTGGTCATCCCTACTGGCTCTGATCTGGAGGACTCACTAAACAGAGAACATCCCTGGTCATCCCTACTGCCTCTGATCTGGAAGACTCACCTAACAGAGAACATCCCTGGTCATCCCTACTGCCTCTTATCTGGAGGACTCACCTAACAGAGAACATCCCTGGTCATCCCTACTGCCTCTGATCTGGAGGACTCACCTAACAGAGAACATACCTGGTCATCCCTACTGCCTCTGATCTGGTGGACTCACTAAACAGAGAACATCCCTGGTCATCCCTACTGCCTCTGATCTGGAGGACTCACTAAACAGAGAACATCCCTGGTCATCCCTACTGCCTCTGATCTGGAGGACTCACTAAACAGAGAACATCCCTGGTCATCCCTACTGCCTCTGATCTGGAGGACTCACTAAACAGAGAACATCCCTGGTCATCCCTACTGCCTCTGATCTGGAGGACTCACCCCAAACAGAGAACATCCCTGGTCATCCCTACTGCCTCTGATCTGGAGGACTCACCTAACAGAGAACATCCCTGGTCATCCCTACTGCCTCTGATCTGGAGGACTCACTAAACAGAGAACATCCCTGGTCATCCCTACTGCCTCTGATCTGGAGGACTCACTAAACAGAGAACATCCCCTGGTCATCCCTACTGCCTCTGATCTGGAGGACTCACTAAACAGAGAACACCCCTGGTCATCCCTACTGCTCTGATCTGGAGGACTCACTAAACAGAGAACATCCCTGGTCATCCCTACTGCCTCTGATCTGGAGGACTCACTAAACAGAGAACACCCTGGTCATCCCTACTGCCTCTGATCTGGAGGACTCGCTAAACAGAACATCCCTGGTCATCCCTACTGCCTCTGATCTGGAGAACTCACTAAACAGAGAACATCCCTGGTCATCCCTGGACTCACTAAACAGAGAACATCCCTGGTCATCCCTACTGCCTCTAATCTGGAGGACTCACTAAACAGAGAACATCCTGGTCATCCCTACTGCCTCTGATCTGGAGGACTCACTAAACAGAACATCCCTGGTCATCCCTACTGCCTCTGATCTGGAGGACTCACTAAACAGAGAACATCCTGGTCATCCCTGGACTCACTCCATCCTGGTCATCCCTACTGCCTCTAATCTGGAGGACTCACTAAACAGAGAACATCCCTGGTCATCCCTACTGTCTCTGATCTGGATGACTCACTAAACAGAGAACATCCCTGGTCATCCCTACTGCTCTGATCTGGAGGACTCACCTAACAGAGAACATCCTGGTCATCCCTGGACTCACCTAACAGAGAACACCCCTGGTCATCCCTACTGGCTCTGATCTGGAGGACTCACTAAACAGAGAACATCCCTGGTCATCCCTACTGCCTCTGATCTGGAAGACTCACTAACAGAGAACATCCCTGGTCATCCCTACTGCCTCTGATCTGGTAGACTCACCTAACAGAGAACATCCCTGGTCATCCCTACTGCCTCTGATCTGGAGGACTCACCTAACAGAGAACATCCCTGGTCATCCCTACTGCCTCTGATCTGGAGGACTCACCTAACAGAGAACATACCTGGTCATCCCTACCGCCTCTGATCTGGAGGACTCACTAAACAGAGAACATCCTGATCATCCCTACTGCCTCTGATCTGGAGGACTCACCTAAACAGAGAACATCCCTGGTCATCCCTACTGCCTCTGATCTGGAGGACTCACTAAACAGAGGACATCCCTGGTCATCCCTACTGTCTCTGATCTGGATTACTCACTAAACAGAGAACATCCCTGGTCATCCCTACTGCCTCTGATCTGGAGGACTCACTAAACAGAGAACATCCCTGGTCATCCCTACTGCCTCTGATCTGGAGGACTCACTAAACAGAGAACATCCCTGGTCATCCCTACTGCCTCTGATCTGGAGGACTCACCTAACAGAGAACATCCCTGGTCATCCCTACTGCCTCTGATCTGGAGGACTCACTAAACAGAGAACATCCCTGGTCATCCCTACTGCCTCTGATCTGGAGGACTCACTAAACAGAGAACATCCCTGGTCATCCCTACTGGCTCTGATCTGGAGGACTCACTAAACAGAGAACATCCCTGGTCATCACTACTGCCTCTGATCTGGAGGACTCACCAAACAGAGAACATCCCTGGTCATCCCTACTGCCTCTGATCTGGAGGACTCACTAAACAGAGAACATCCCTGGTCATCCCTACTGCCTCTGATCTGGAAGACTCACCTAACAGAGAACATCCCTGGTCATCCCTACTGCCTCTGATCTGGTAGACTCACCTAACAGAGAACATCCCTGGTCATCCCTACTGCCTCTGATCTGGTAGACTCACCTAACAGAGAACATACCTGGTCATCCCTACCGCCTCTGATCTGGAGGACTCACTAAACAGAGAACATCCCTGATCATCCCTACTGCCTCTGATCTGGAGGACTCACTAAACAGAGAACATCCTGGTCATCCCTACTGCCTCTGATCTGGAAGACTCACCCTAAACAGAGAACATCCCTGGTCATCCCTACTGCCTCTGATCTGGTAGACTCACTAAACAGAGAACATCCCTGGTCATCCCTACTGCCTCTGATCTGGAGGACTCACCTAACAGAGAACATCCCTGGTCATCCCTACTGCCTCTGATCTGGAGGACTCACCTAACAGAGAACATCCCTGGTCATCCCTACTGCCTCTGATCTGGAGGACTCACTAAACAGAGAACATCCTGGTCATCCCTACTGCCTCTGATCTGGAGGACTCACTAAACAGAGAACATCCCTGGTCATCCCTACTGCCTCTGATCTGGAGGACTCACTAAACAGAGAACATCCCTGGTCATCCCTACTGCCTCTGATCTGGAGGACTCACTAAACAGAGAACATCCCTGGTCATCCCTACTGCCTCTGATCTGGAGGACTCACTTAACAGAGAACATCCCTGGTCATCCCTACTGCCTCTGATCTGGAGGACTCACTAAACAGAGAACATCCCTGGTCATCCCTACTGCCTCTGATCTGGAAGACTCACCTAACAGAGAACATCCCTGGTCATCCCTACTGCCTCTGATCTGGTAGACTCACCTAACAGAGAACATCCCTGGTCATCCCTACCGCCTCTGATCTGGAGGACTCACTAAACAGAGAACATCCCTGATCATCCCTACTGCCTCTGATCTGGAGGACTCACTAAACAGAGAACATCCCTGGTCATCCCTACTGCCTCTGATCTGGAGGACTCACTAAACAGAGAACATCCCTGGTCATCCCTACTGCCTCTGATCTGGAGGACTCACCTAACAGAGAACATCCCTGGTCATCCCTACTGCCTCTGATCTGGAGGACTCACCTAACAGAGAACATCCCTGGTCATCCCTACTGCCTCTGATCTGGAGGACTCACTAAACAGAGAACATCCCTGGTCATCCCTACTGCCTCTGATCTGGAGGACTCACTAAACAGAGAACATCCCTGGTCATCCCTACTGCCTCTGATCTGGAGGACTCACTAAACAGAGAACATCCCTGGTCATCCCTACTGCCTCTGATCTGGAGGACTCACTAAACAGAGAACATCCCTGGTCATCCCTACTGCCTCTGATCTGGAGGACTCACTAAACAGAGAACATCCCTGGTCATCCCTACTGCCTCTGATCTGGAGGACTCACCTAACAGAGAACATCCTGGTCATCCCTACTGCCTCTGGTCTGGATGACTCACTAAACAGAGAACATCCCTGGTCATCCCTACTGCCTCTGATCTGGAGGACTCACTAAACAGAGAACATCCCTGGTCATCCCTACTGCCTCTGATCTGGAGGACTCACTAAACAGAGAACATCCCTGGTCATCACTACTGCCTCTGATCTGGAGGACTCACTAAACAGAGAACATCCCTGGTCATCCCTACTGCCTCTGATCTGGAGGACTCACTAAACAGAGAACATCCCTGGTCATCCCTACTGCCTCTGATCTGGAGGACTCACAAAACAGAGAACATCTCTGGTCATCCCAATTGCCTCTGATCTGGAGGACTCCCTAAACAGAGAACATCCCTGGTCAACCCCACTGCCTCTGATCTGGCGGACTCACCTAACAGAGAACGTCCCTGGTCCTCCCTACTGCCTCTGATCTGGAGGACTCACTAAACAGAGAACATCCCTGGTCATCCCTACTGCCTCTGATCTGGAGGACTCACTAAACAGAGAACATCCCTGGTCATCCCTACTGCCTCTGATCTGGAGGACTCACTAAACAGAGAACATCCCTGGTCATCCCTACTGCCTCTGATCTGGAGGACTCACTAAACAGAGAACATCCCTGGTCATCCCTACTGCCTCTGATCTGGAGGACTCACTAAACAGAGAACATCCCTGGTCATCCCTACTGCCTCTGATCTGGAGGACTCACCTAACAGAGAACATCCCTGGTCATCCCTACTGGCTCTGATCTGGAGGACTCACTAAACAGAGAACATCCCTGGTCATCCCTACTGCCTCTGATCTGGAGGACTCACTAAACAGAGAACATCCCTGGTCATCCCTACTGCCTCTGATCTGGAGGACTCACCTAACAGAGAACATCCCTGGTCATCCCTACTGCCTCTGATCTGGAGGACTCACTAAACAGAGAACATCCCTGGTCATCCCTACTGCCTCTGATCTGGAGGACTCACTAAACAGAGAACATCCCTGGTCATCCCTACTGCCTCTGATCTGGAGGACTCACTAAACAGAGAACATCCCTGGTCATCCCTACTGCCTCTGATCTGGAGGACTCACTAAACAGAGAACATCCCTGGTCATCCCTACTGGCTCTGATCTGGAGGACTCACTAAACAGAGAACATCCCTGGTCATCCCTACTGCCTCTGATCTGGAGGACTCACTAAACAGAGAACATCCTGGTCATCCCTACTGCCTCTGATCTGGATGACTCACTAAACAGAGAACATCCCTGGTCATCCCTACTGCCTCTGATCTGGAGGACTCACTAAACAGAAACATCCCTGGTCATCCCTACTGCCTCTGATCTGGAGGACTCACTAAACAGAGAACATCCCTGGTCATCCCTGGACTCAGGAGAACATCCTGATCTGGATCTGGACTCACTAAACAGAGAACATCCCTGGTCATCCCTACTGCCTCTGATCTGGAGGACTCACCAAACAGAGAACATCCCTGGTCATCCCTACTGTCTCTGATCTGGAGGACTCACTAAACAGAGAACATCCCTGGTCATCCCTACTGCCTCTGATCTGGAGGACTCACTAAACAGAGAACATCCCTGGTCATCACTACTGCCTCTGATCTGGAGGACTCACTAAACAGAGAACATCCCTGGTCATCCCTACTGCCTCTGATCTGGAGGACTCACTAAACAGAGGTCATCCCTACTGCCTCTGATCTGGAGGACTCACTAAACAGAGAACATCCCTGGTCATCCCTACTGCCTCTGATCTGGAGGACTCACCTAACAGAGAACATCCCTGGTCATCCCTACTGCCTCTGATCTGGAGGACTCACCTAACAGAGAACATCCCTGGTCATCCCTACTGCCTCTGATCTGGAGGACTCACCTAACAGAGAACATCCCTGGTCATCCCTACTGCCTCTGATCTGGAGGACTCACCTAACAGAGAACATCCCTGGTCATCCCTACTGCCTCTGATCTGGAGGACTCACTAAACAGAGAACATCCCTGGTCATCCCTACTGCTCTGATCTGGAGGACTCACTAAACAGAGAACATCCCTGGTCATCCCTACTGCCTCTGATCTGGAGGACTCACTAAACAGAGAACATCCCTGGTCATCCCTACTGCCTCTGATCTGGAGGACTCACTAAACAGAGAACATCCCTGGTCATCCCTACTGCCTCTGATCTGGAGGACTCACTAACCAGAGAACATCCCTGGTCATCCCTACTGCCTCTGATCTGGAGGACTCACTAAACAGAGAACATCCCTGGTCATCCCTACTGCCTCTGATCTGGAGGACTCACTAACCAGAGAACATCCCTGGTCATCCCTACTGCCTCTGATCTGGAGGACTCACTAACCAGAGAACATCCCTGGTCATCCCTACTGCCTCTGATCTGGAGGACTCACTAACCAGAGAACATCCCTGGTCATCCCTACTGCCTCTGATCTGGAGGACTCACTAAACAGAGAACACCCCTGGTCATCCCTACTGCCTCTGATCTGGAGGACTCACTAAACAGAGAACATCCCTGGTCATCCCTACTGCCTCTGATCTGGAGGACTCACTAAACAGAGAACATCCCTGGTCATCCCTGGACTCACTAAACAGAGAACATCCCTGGTCATCCCTACTGCCTCTAATCTGGAAGACTCACTAAACAGAGAACATCCCTGGTCATCCCTACTGCCTCTGATCTGGAGGACTCACTAAACAGAGAACATCCCTGGTCATCCCTACTGTCTCTGATCTGGAGGACTCACTAAACAGAGAACATCCCTGGTCATCCCTACTGCCTCTGATCTGGAGGACTCACCTAACAGAGAACATCCCTGGTCATCCCTACTGCCTCTGATCTGGATGACTCACTAAACAGAGAACATCCCTGGTCATCCCTACTGCCTCTGATCTGGAGGACTCACCTAACAGAGAACATCCCTGGTCATCCCTACTGGCTCTGATCTGGAGGACTCACTAAACAGAGAACATCCCTGGTCATCCCTACTGCCTCTGATCTGGAGGACTCACCTAACAGAGAACATCCCTGGTCATCCCTACTGCCTCTGATCTGGAGGACTCACTAAACAGAGAACATCCCTGGTCATCCCTACTGCCTCTGATCTGGAGGACTCACCTAACAGAGAACATCCCTGGTCATCCCTACTGCCTCTGATCTGGAGGACTCACCTAACAGAGAACATCCCTGGTCATCCCTACTGCCTCTGATCTGGAGGACTCACTAAACAGAGAACATCCCTGGTCATCCCTACTGCCTCTGATCTGGAGGACTCACTAAACAGAGAACATCCCTGGTCATCCCTACTGCCTCTGATCTGGAGGACTCACTAAACAGAGAACATCCCTGGTCATCCCTACTGCCTCTGATCTGGAGGACTCACTAAACAGAACATCCCTGGTCATCCCTACTGCCTCTGATCTGGAGGACTCACTAACAGAGAACATCCCTGATCATCCCTACTGGGAGGACTCACTAAACAGAGAACATCCCTGGTCATCCCTACTCCCTCTGATCTGGAGGACTCACTAAACAGAGGACATCCCTGGTCATCCCTACTGCCTCTGATCTGGAGGACTCACTAAACAGAGAACATCCCTGGTCATCCCTACTGCCTCTGATCTGGAGGACTCACCAAACAGAGAACATCCCTGGTCATCCCTACTGCCTCTGATCTGGAGGACTCACTAAACAGAGAACATCCATGGTCATCCCTACTGCCTCTGATCTGGAGGACTCACTAAACAGAGAACATCCCTGGTCATCCCTACTGCCTCTGATCTGGAGGACTCACTAAACAGAGAACATCCCTGGTCATCCCTACTGGCTCTGATCTGGAGGACTCACTAAACAGAGAACATCCCTGGTCATCCCTGGATCTGGAGGACTCACTAAACAGAGAACATCCCTGGTCATCCCTACTGCCTCTGATCTGGAGGACTCACTAAACAGAGAACATCCCTGGTCATCCCTACTGCCTCTAATCTGGAGGACTCACTAAACAGAGAACATCCCTGGTCATCCCTACTGGCTCTGATCTGGAGGACTCACCTAAACAGAGAACATCCCTGGTCATCCCTACTGCCTCTGATCTGGAGGACTCACTAAACAGAGAACATCCCTGGTCATCCCTACTGCCTCTGATCTGGAGGACTCACTAAACAGAGAACATCCCTGGTCATCCCTACTGCCTCTGATCTGGAGGACTCACTAAACAGAGAACATCCCCTGGTCATCCCTACTGGCTCTGATCTGGAGGACTCACTAAACAGAGAACATCCCTGGTCATCCCTACTGCCTCTGATCTGGAGGACTCACTAAACAGAGAACATCCCTGGTCATCCCTACTGCCTCTAATCTGGAAGACTCACTAAACAGAGAACATCCCTGGTCATCCCTACTGTCTCTGATCTGGAGGACTCACTAAACAGAGAACATCCCTGGTCATCCCTACTGCCTCTGATCTGGAGGACTCACCTAACAGAGAACATCCCTGGTCATCACTACTGCCTCTGATCTGGATGACTCACTAAACAGAGAACATCCCTGGTCATCCCTACTGCCTCTGATCTGGAGGACTCACCTAACAGAGAACATCCCTGGTCATCCCTACTGCCTCTGATCTGGAGGACTCACCTAAACAGAGAACACCCCTGGTCATCCCTACTGGCTCTGATCTGGAGGACTCACTAAACAGAGAACATCCCTGGTCATCCCTACTGCCTCTGATCTGGAAGACTCACCTAACAGAGAACATCCCTGGTCATCCCTACTGCCTCTGATCTGGAAGACTCACTAAACAGAGAACATCCCTGGTCATCCCTACTGCCTCTGATCTGGAGGACTCACTAAACAGAGAACATCCCTGGTCATCCCTACTGCCTCTGATCTGGAAGACTCACCTAACAGAGAACATCCCTGGTCATCCCTACTGCCTCTGATCTGGAGGACTCACTAAACAGAGAACATCCCTGGTCATCCCTACTGCCTCTGATCTGGAGGACTCACTAAACAGAGAACATCCCTGGTCATCCCTACTGCCTCTGATCTGGAGGACTCACTAAACAGAGAACATCCCTGGTCATCCCTACTGCCTCTGATCTGGAGGACTCACTAAACAGAGAACATCCCTGGTCATCCCTACTGCCTCTGATCTGGAGGACTCACTAAACAGAGGACATCCCTGGTCATCCCTACTGCCTCTGATCTGGAGGACTCACTAAACAGAGAACATCCCTGGTCATCTACTCCCTCTGATCTGGAGGACTCACTAAACAGAGAACATCCCTGGTCATCCCTACTGCCTCTGATCTGGAGGACTCACCTAACAGAGAACATCCCTGGTCATCCCTACTGCCTCTGATCTGGAGGACTCACTAAACAGAGAACATCCCTGGTCATCCCTACTGCCTCTGATCTGGAGGACTCACTAAACAGAGAACATCCCTGGTCATCCCTACTGCTCTGATCTGGAGGACTCACTAAACAGAGAACATCCCTGGTCATCCCTACTGCCTCTGATCTGGAGGACTCACTAAACAGAGAACATCCCTGGTCATCCCTGCCTCTGATCTGGAGGACTCACTAAACAGAGAACATCCCTGGTCATCCCTACTGCCTCTGATCTGGAGGACTCACTAAACAGAGAACATCCCTGGTCATCCCTACTGCCTCTAATCTGGAGGACTCACTAAACAGAAACATCCCTGGTCATCCCTACTGCCTCTGATCTGGAGGACTCACTAAACAGAGAACATCCCTGGTCATCCCTGATCTGGAGGACTCACTAAACAGAGAACATCCCTGGTCATCCCTACTGCCTCTAATCTGGATGACTCACTAAACAGAGAACATCCATGGTCATCCCTACTGCCTCTGATCTGGAGGACTCGCTAAACAGAACATCCCTGGTCATCCCTACTGCCTCTGATCTGGAGGACTCACTAAACAGAGAACATCCCTGGTCATCCCTGGACTCACTAAACAGAGAACATCCCTGGTCATCCCTACTGCCTCTAATCTGGAAGACTCACTAAACAGAGAACATCCCTGGTCATCCCTACTGCCTCTGATCTGGAGGACTCACTAAACAGAGAACATCCCTGGTCATCCCTACTGTCTCTGATCTGGAGGACTCACTAAACAGAGAACATCCCTGGTCATCCCTACTGCCTCTGATCTGGAGGACTCACCTAACAGAGAACATCCCTGGTCATCCCTACTGCCTCTGATCTGGATGACTCACTAAACAGAGAACATCCCTGGTCATCCCTACTGCCTCTGATCTGGAGGACTCACCTAACAGAGAACATCCCTGGTCATCCCTACTGCCTCTGATCTGGAGGACTCACCTAACAGAGAACATCCCTGGTCATCCCTACTGCCTCTGATCTGGAGGACTCACCTAACAGAGAACATCCCTGGTCATCCCTACTGCCTCTGATCTGGAGGACTCACTAAACAGAGAACATCCCTGGTCATCCCTACTGCCTCTGATCTGGAGGACTCACTAACAGAGAACATCCCTGGTCATCCCTACTGCCTCTGATCTGGAGGACTCACTAAACAGAGAACATCCCTGGTCATCCCTACTGCCTCTGATCTGGAGGACTCACTAAACAGAGAACATCCCTGGTCATCCCTACTGCCTCTGATCTGGAGGACTCACTAAACAGAGAACATCCCTGGTCATCCCTACTGCCTCTGATCTGGAGGACTCACTAACAGAGAACATCCCTGGTCATCCCTACTGCCTCTGATCTGGAGGACTCACTAAACAGAGAACATCCCTGGTCATCCCTACTGCCTCTGATCTGGAGGACTCACCTAACAGACAACATCCCTGGTCATCCCTACTGCCTCTGATCTGGAGGACTCACTAAACAGAGAACATCCCTGGTCATCCCTACTCCCTCTGATCTGGAGGACTCACTAAACAGAGAACATCCCTGGTCATCCCTACTGCCTCTGATCTGGAGGACTCACTAAACAGAGAACATCCCTGGTCATCCCTACTGCCTCTGATCTGGAGGACTCACCAAACAGAGAACATCCCTGGTCATCCCTACTGCCTCTGATCTGGAGGACTCACTAAACAGAGAACATCCCCATGGTCATCCCTACTGCCTCTGATCTGGAGGACTCACTA
The DNA here is from genome assembly GCF_023373465.1 of Oncorhynchus keta. NCBI lineage: Eukaryota > Metazoa > Chordata > Actinopteri > Salmoniformes > Salmonidae > Oncorhynchus > Oncorhynchus keta. The sequence goes on along the minus strand of NW_026287120.1, from coordinate 425,707 downwards.
AACAGAGAACATCCCTGGTCATCCCTACTGCCTCTGATCTGGAGGACTCACTAAACAGAGAACATCCCTGGTCATCCCTACTGGCTCTGATCTGGAGGACTCACTAAACAGAGAACATCCCTGGTCATCACTACTGCCTCTGATCTGGAGGACTCACCAAACAGAGAACATCCCTGGTCATCCCTACTGCCTCTGATCTGGAGGACTCACTAAACAGAGAACATCCCTGGTCATCCCTACTGCCTCTGATCTGGAGGACTCACTAAACAGAGAACACCCCTGGTCATCCCTACTGCCTCTGATCTGGAGGACTCACTAAACAGAGAACATCCCTGGTCATCCCTACTGGATCTGGAGGACTCACTAAACAGAGAACATCCCTGGTCATCCCTACTGCCTCTGATCTGGAGGACTCACTAAACAGAGAACATCCCTGGTCATCCCTACTGCCTCTGATCTGGAGGACTCACTAAACAGAGAACATCCCTGGTCATCCCTACTGCCTCTGATCTGGATGACTCACTAAACAGAGAACATCCCTGGTCATCCCTACTGCCTCTGATCTGGAGGACTCACTAAACAGAACATCCCTGGTCATCCCTACTGCCTCTGATCTGGAGGACTCACTAAACAGAGAACATCCCTGGTCATCCCTACTGCCTCTAATCTGGAAGACTCACTAAACAGAGAACATCCCTGGTCATCCCTACTGCCTCTGATCTGGAGGACTCACTAAACAGAGAACATCCCTGGTCATCCCTACTGCCTCTGATCTGGAGGACTCACCTAACAGAGAACACCCCTGGTCATCCCTACTGCCTCTGATCTGGAGGACTCACTAAACAGAGAACATCCCTGGTCATCCCTAGTGCCTCTGATCTGGAAGACTCACCTAACAGAGAACATCCCTGGTCATCCCTACTGCCTCTGATCTGGAGGACTCACCTAACAGAGAGAACACCCCTGGTCATCCCTACTGGCTCTGATCTGGAGGACTCACTAAACAGAGAACATCCCTGGTCATCCCTACTGCCTCTGATCTGGAAGACTCACCTAAACAGAGAACATCCCTGGTCATCCCTACTGCCTCTGATCTGGAGACTCACTAAACAGAGAACATCCCTGGTCATCCCTACTGCCTCTGATCTGGAGGACTCACTAAACAGAGAACATCCCTGGTCATCCCTACTGCCTCTGATCTGGAGGACTCACTAACAGAGAACATCCTGGTCATCCCTACTGCCTCTGATCTGGAGGACTCACTAAACAGAGAACATCCCTGGTCATCCCTACTGCCTCTGATCTGGAGGACTCACTAAACAGAGAACATCCCTGGTCATCCCTACTGCCTCTGATCTGGAGGACTCACCTAAACAGAGAACATCCCTGGTCATCCCTACTGCCTCTGATCTGGAGGACTCACTAAACAGAGAACTTCCCTGGTCATCCCTACTGCCTCTGATCTGGAGGACTCACTAAACAGAGAACATCCCTGGTCATCCCTACTGCCTCTGATCTGGAGGACTCACTAAACAGAGAACACCCCTGGTCATCCCTACTGCCTCTGATCTGGAGGACTCACTAAACAGAACATCCCTGGTCATCCCTACTGCCTCTGATCTGGAGGACTCACTAAACAGAGAACATCCCTGGTCATCCCTACTGCCTCTGATCTGGAGGACTCACTAAACAGAGAACATCCCTGGTCATCCCTACTGCCTCTGATCTGGAGGACTCACTAAACAGAGAACATCCCCATGGTCATCCCTACTGCCTCTGATCTGGAGGACTCACTAAAAACAGAAACATCCCTGGTCATCCCTACTGCCTCTGATCTGGAGGACTCACTAAACAGAGAACATCCCTGGTCATCCCTGGACTCACTAAACAGAGAACATCCCTGGTCATCCCTACTGCCTCTGATCTGGAGGATTCACTAAACAGAGAACACCCCTGGTCATCCCTACTGCCTCTGATCTGGAGGACTCACTAAACAGAGAACATCCCTGGTCATCCCTACTGCCTCTGATCTGGAGGACTCACTAAACAGAGAACATCCCTGGTCATCCCTACTGGCTCTGATCTGGAGGACTCACTAAACAGAGAACATCCCTGGTCATCCCTACTGCCTCTGATCTGGAGGACTCACTAAACAGAGAACATCCCTGGACATCCCTACTGCCTCTGATCTGGATGACTCACTAAACAGAGAACATCCATGGTCATCACTACTGCCTCTGATCTGGAGGACTCACTAAACAGAGAACATCCCTGGTCATCCCTACTGCCTCTGATCTGGAGGACTCACTAAACAGAGAACATCCCTGGTCATCCCTACTGCCTCTGATCTGGAGGACTCACTAAACAGAGAACATCCCTGGTCATCCCTACTGCCTCTGATCTGGAGGACTCACTAAACAGAGAACATCCCTGGTCATCCCTACTGCCTCTGATCTGGAGGACTCACTAAACAGAGAACATCCCTGGTCATCCCTACTGCCTCTGATCTGGAGGACTCACTAAACAGAGAACATCCCCTGGTCATCCCTACTGCCTCTGATCTGGAGGACTCACTAAACAGAGAACATCCCTGGTCATCCCTACTGGGAGGACTCACTAAACAGAGAACATCCCTGGTCATCCCTACTGCCTCTGATCTGGAGGACTCACTAAACAGAGAACATCCCTGGTCATCCCTACTGCCTCTGATCTGGAGGACTCACTAAACAGAGAACATCCCTGGTCATCCCTACTGCCTCTGATCTGGAAGACTCACTAAACAGAGAACATCCCTGGTCATCCCTACTGCCTCTGATCTGGAGGACTCACTAAACAGAGAACACCCTGGTCATCCCTACTGCCTCTGATCTGGAGGACTCACTAAACAGAGAACATCCCTGGTCATCCCTACTGCCTCTGATCTGGAGGACTCACTAAACAGAGAACATCCCTGGTCATCCCTGGACTCACTAAACAGAGAACATCCCTGGTCATCCCTACTGCCTCTAATCTGGAAGACTCACTAAACAGAGAACATCCCTGGTCATCCCTACTGCCTCTGATCTGGAGGACTCACTAAACAGAGAACATCCCTGGTCATCCCTACTGTCTCTGATCTGGATGACTCACTAAACAGAGAACATCCATGGTCATCACTACTGCCTCTGATCTGGAGGACTCACTAAACAGAGAACACCCCTGGTCATCCCTACTGCCTCTGATCTGGAGGACTCACTAAACAGAGAACATCCCTGGTCATCCCTGGACTCACTAAACAGAGAACATCCCTGGTCATCCCTACTGCCTCTAATCTGGAAGACTCACTAAACAGAGAACATCCCTGGTCATCCCTACTGCCTCTGATCTGGAGGACTCACTAAACAGAGAACACCCCTGGTCATCCCTACTGCCTCTGATCTGGAGGACTCACTAAACAGAGAACATCCCTGGTCATCCCTACTGCCTCTGATCTGGAGGACTCACTAAACAGAGAACATCCCTGGTCATCCCTGGACTCACTAAACAGAGAACATCCCTGGTCATCCCTACTGCCTCTAATCTGGAAGACTCACTAAACAGAGAACATCCCTGGTCATCCCTACTGCCTCTGATCTGGAGGACTCACTAAACAGAGAACATCCCTGGTCATCCCTACTGCCTCTGATCTGGAGGACTCACCTGAGAAGACCCTCATCCCTAAACTCAGAGAACATCCCTGGTCATCCCTACTGCCTCTGATCTGGAGGACTCACTAAACAGAGAACATCCCTGGTCATCCCTACTGCCTCTGATCTGGAGGACTCACTAAACAGAGAACATCCCTGGTCATCCCTACTGCCTCTGATCTGGAGGACTCACTAAACAGAGAACATCCCTGGTCATCCCTGGACTCACTAAACAGAGAACATCCCTGGTCATCCCTACTGCCTCTGATCTGGAGGACTCACTAAACAGAGAACATCCCTGGTCATCCCTACTGCCTCTGATCTGGAGGACTCACTAAACAGAGAACATCCCTGGTCATCCCTACTGCCTCTGATCTGGAGGACTCACTAAACAGAGAACATCCCTGGTCATCCCTACTGCCTCTGATCTGGAAGACTCACCTAACAGAGAACATCCCTGGTCATCCCTACTGCCTCTGATCTGGACCTAACAGAGAACATCCCTGGTCATCCCTACTGCCTCTGATCTGGAGGACTCACCTAACAGAGAACATCCCTGGTCATCCCTGCTTCTGATCTCTCACTAACAGAGAACATCCCTGGTCATCCCTACTGCCTCTGATCTGGAGGACTCACTAAACAGAGAACATCCCTGGTCATCCCTACTGCCTCTGATCTGGAGGACTCACCTAACAGAGAACATCCTGGTCATCCCTACTGCCTCTGATCTGGAGGACTCACTAAACAGAGAACATCCCTGGTCATCCCTACTGCCTCTGATCTGGAGGACTCACTAAACAGAGAACATCCCTGGTCATCCCTACTGCCTCTGATCTGGAGGACTCACTAAACAGAGAACATCCCTGGTCATCCCTACTGCCTCTGATCTGGAGGACTCACTAAACAGAGAACATCCCTGGTCATCCCTACTGCCTCTGATCTGGAGGACTCACCTAACAGAGAACATCCCTGGTCATCCCTACTGCCTCTGATCTGGAGGACTCACTAAACAGAGAACATCCCTGGTCATCCCTACTGCCTCTGATCTGGAGGACTCACTAAACAGAGAACATCCCTGGTCATCCCTACTGCCTCTGATCTGGAGGACTCACTAAACAGAGAACATCCCTGGTCATCCCTACTGCCTCTGATCTGGAGGACTCACTAAACAGAGAACATCCCTGGTCATCCCTACTGCCTCTGATCTGGAGGACTCACTAAACAGAGAACATCCCTGGTCATCCCTACTGCCTCTGATCTGGAGGACTCACCTAACAGAGAACATCCCTGGTCATCCCTACTGCCTCTGATCTGGAGGACTCACTAAACAGAGAACATCCCTGGTCATCCCTACTGCCTCTGATCTGGAGGACTCACTAACAGAGAACATCCCTGGTCATCCCTACTGCCTCTGATCTGGAGGACTCACCTAACAGAGAACATCCCTGGTCATCCCTACTGCCTCTGATCTGGAGGACTCACCTAAACAGAGAACATCCCTGGTCATCCCTACTGGCTCTGATCTGGAGGACTCACTAAACAGAGAACATCCCTGGTCATCCCTACTGCCTCTGATCTGGAGGACTCACTAAACAGAGAACATCCCTGGTCATCCCTACTGCCTCTGATCTGGAGGACTCACTAAACAGAGAACATCCCTGGTCATCCCTACTGCCTCTGATCTGGAGGACTCACTAAACAGAGAACATCCCTGGTCATCCCTACTGCCTCTGATCTGGAGGACTCACTAAACAGAGAACATCCCTGGTCATCCCTACTGCCTCTGATCTGGAGGACTCACTAACAGAGAACATCCCTGGTCATCCCTACTGCCTCTGATCTGGAGGACTCACTAAACAGAGAACATCCCTGGTCATCCCTACTGCCTCTGATCTGGAGGACTCACTAAACAGAGAACATCCCTGGTCATCCCTACTGCCTCTGATCTGGAGGACTCACTAAACAGAGAACATCCCTGGTCATCCCTACTGCCTCTGATCTGGAGGACTCACTAAACAGAGAACATCCCTGGTCATCCCTACTGGATCTGGAGGACTCACTAACAGAGAACATCCCTGGTCATCCCTACTGCCTCTGATCTGGAGGACTCACTAAACAGAGAACATCCCTGGTCATCCCTACTGCCTCTGATCTGGAGGACTCACTAAACAGAACATCCCTGATCATCCCTGGACTCACTAAACAGGTCATCCCTACTGCCTCTGATCTGGAGGACTCACCTAACAGAGAACATCCCTGGTCATCCCTACTGTCTCTGATCTGGAGGACTCACCTAACAGAGAACATACCTGGTCACCCCTACTGCCTCTGATCTGGAGGACTCACCTAACAGAGAACACCCCTGGTCATCCCTACTGCCTCTGATCTGGAGGACTCACTAAACAGAGAACATCCCTGGTCATCCCTACTGCCTCTGATCTGGAGGACTCACTAAACAGAGAACATCCCTGGTCATCCCTACTGCCTCTGATCTGGTGGACTCACTAAACAGAGAACATCCCTGGTCATCCCTACTGCCTCTGATCTGGAGGACTCACTAAACAGAGAACACCCCTGGTCATCCCTACTGCCTCTGATCTGGATGCTATCCACTCGCTAAAAACAAATGATTTGTTTCTAAGTTAAAATTGTGCCATCTGGTTTCCTTAAGATAAGGAATTTGAAACTTTATACATTTACTTTTGATACGTTAATATATTAAAACCAAATACTTTTAGACTTTTACTCAATAAGTATTTTACTGGGTGACTCACTTTTACTTGAGTCATTTTCAATTGCAGTGTCTTAACTTTTACTCAGGTATTACAATTGAGTACTTTTCCCACCACTGGCTACCAGGACCAGTATGTGTTCAGGTGAGACCAGGGGCCTCATTTTATAAAACGGACTTACGATCAATTCTGCTCTTCAGTATGACTTGCACAGAAAACCACATAAGTAGTTATTTATAAAACCTTACTCTGACTTGGAAATCATCTTATCTCTCCTCAGTCTAGGCTAGTAGTAGTTATGTGATTTTCCCCTACAGTTTAAGGTCAGACCATTTATCTCCCCTACAGTTTAAGGTCAGACCATTCCTTATTCACGTCAGCACCAGTTCTGTCTTGCTGCCCCACCTCGTTCACTGCAGTGGTGACACACTCCCAAGATACCCGTTTTGGCTTTGTTTGTCAACCCACTATTTAGTCCACCAAACAATGCATGTTGCCTGTCTTCAATCTCCTCTACCATCGCTGTGATCTCGTCTTCCACAAAGTTAGCTTTTCTCTTTGGTCCATGGCTATTCCTGACTGAACCCTCATCTGTTCTAGCATTCTATAAAGGGAAATGGCTGATTGTAAGGCACGTTCAGGTGCCGTCAACTTGAAGTTAATTAGAGATTTATAGATCACAGGAGCGTAAGTTACAAATGGGCTTCTTAGAACCTGCGTCAGCAAAGGTTATTTATGCTCAGTATCTTTTCTGACGCTATTGATCATACGACTAAATTGAAGTATAAATCTAAGAACATATTTTCACCTGGAGCATGGTGCACTGTTCATGACAACTGGACCGTTGTCAAACAGTTCCATGATTATTAAGAATTATTAGGACAGAGTTATAGGACTACTGTTCAACCCCTATTACAGTTCTATGATTAGTGAGGATCAGGGTAGATTTATAGGACTATTACAGTTCCATGATTAGTGAGGATCAGGGTAGAGTTATAGGACTACTGTTTAACCACTATTACAGTTCTATGATTAGTGAGGATCAGGGTAGAGTTATAGGACTACTGTTTAACCACTATTACAGTTCTATGATTAGTGAGGATCAGGGTAGAGTTATAGGACTACTGTTTAACCACTATTACAGTTCTATGATTAGTGAGGATCAGGGTAGAGTTATAGGACTACTGTTTAACCACTATTACAGTTCTATGATTAGTGAGGATCAGGGTAGAGTTATAGGACTACTGTTTAACCACTATTACAGTTCTATGATTAGTGAGGATCAGGGTAGAGTTACAGGACTATTACAGTTCTATGATTAGTGAGGATCAGGGTAGAGTTACAGGACTATTGTTCAAACCTTATTGTACACTTTTCTCACCTTCCAATATCTAATGGATTAAAAAAAACTTTCCTAACCTTAAATAATATACAAGACCAGAGTATTTTTAAATCTACCAATTGGTGCTGAACAGAAGATGAATATGCATGGCTTTATGTCATTCAGATCCACAGATGATGCAATCTCTACTGCACTCCACACTGCCATTTCCCACCTGGACAAAATTAACACCTATGTGAGAAAGCTATTCATTGACTACAGCTCAGCGTTCAACACCATAGTGCACTCTAAGCTCATCACTAAGCTAAGGACCCTGGGACTGAACACCTCCCTCTGCAACTGGATCCTGGACTTCCTGACGGGCCGCCCCCAGGTGGTAAGGGTAGGTAACACCACATGCGCCACGCTGATCCTCAACAATGGAGCCCCTCAGGGGTGCGTGCTCAGTCCCCTCCTGTACTCCCTGTTCACTCATGATTGCACGGCCAGGCACGACTCCAACACCATCATTAAGTTTGCCGATGACACAACAGTGGTGGGCCTGATCACCAAGAGCGACGAGACAGCCTATAGGGAGGAGGTCAGAGAACTGGACGTGTGGTGCAAGGACAACAACCTCTCCCAGTAAAAGGAGGATCGAGCACGCCCCCATTCTCATCGACGGTGTTGTTGTGGAGCAGGTTGAGAGCTTCATGTTCCTTGGACACTACTGTCTCTATTATACTTTGACAGACCAGGTAGATCTACTGTCTATTATATTATGACAGACCAGATAGATCTACTGTCTCTATTATATTATAACAGAGCAGCTAGATCTACTGTCTCTATTATATTATGACAAACCAGATTGATCTACTGTCTCTATTATATTATGACAGACCAGCTAGATCTACTGTCTCTATTATATTATGACAGACCAGCTAGATCTACTGTCTCTATTATATAATGACAGACCAGGTAGATATACTGTCTCTATTATATAATGACAGACCAGCTAGATCTACTGTCTCTATTATATTATGACAGACCAGCTCGATCTACTGTCTTTATTATATTATGAGAGACCAGCTAGATCTACCGTCTCTATTATATTATGACAAACCAGCTAGATCTACTGTCTCTATTATACTTTGACAGACCAGGTAGATCGACTGTCTCTATTATATTATGACAGACCAGATAGATCTACTGTCTCTATTATATTATGACAGACCAGCTAGATCTACTGTCTTTATTATATTATGAGAGACCAGCTACATCTACCGTCTCTATTATATTATGACAAACCAGCTAGATCTACTGTCTCTATTATATTATGACAGACCAGCTAGATCTACTGTCTCTATTATATTATGACAGACCAGCTAGATCTACTGTCTCTATTATTTTATGAAAGACCAGCTAGATCTACTGTCTCTATTATATTATGACAGACCAGCTAGATCTACTGTCTCTATTGTATGACATACCAGCTAGATCTACTGTCTCTATTATATTATGACAGACCAGCTAGATCTACTGTCTCTATTATTTTATGACAGACCAGCTAGATCTACTGTCTCTATTATTTTATGACAGACCAGCGAGATCTACTGTCTCTATTGTATTATGACAGACAAGCTATATCGACTGTCTCTATTATATTTTGCTGGACCAGCTAGATCTACTGTCTCTATTAGAGTATGACAAACCAGCTAGATCTACTGTCTCTATTATATTATGACAGACCAGCAAGATCTACTGTCTATATTATATTTTGACAGACCAGCTAGATCTACTGTCTCTGTTATATTATGACAGACCAGCCAAATCTACTGTCTCTATTATATTATGACAGACCAGCTAGATCTACTGTCTCTATTATATTATGACAGACCAGCTAGATCTACTGTCTCTATTATATTATGACAGACCAGCTATATCTACTGTCTCTATTATATTATGATAGACCAGCTAGATCTTCTGTCTCTATTATATTATGACAGACCAGCTAGATCTACTGTCTCTATTGTATGACATACCAGCGAGATCTACTGTCTCTATTATATTATGACAGACCAGCTAGATCTACTGTCTCTATTATATTATGACAGACCAGCTAGATCTACTGTCTCTATTATATTATGACAGAACAGCTAGATCTACTGTCTCTATTATTTTATGACAGACCAGCTTGATCTACTGTCTCTGTTATATTATGACAGACCAGCTAGATCTACTGTGTCTATTATATTTTGACAGACCAGGTAGATCTACTGTCTCTATTCTATTATGGCAGACCAGGTAGATCTACTGTCTCTATTATATTATGACAGACCAGCTAGATCTACTGTCTCTATTATATTATGACAGACCAGCTAGATCTACTGTCTCTATTATATTATGACAGACCAGCTAGATCTACTGTCTCTATTATATTATGACAGACCAGCTAGATCTACTGTGTCTATTATATTATGACAGACCAGCTAGATCTACTGTCTCTATTATTTTATGACAGACCAGCCAGATCTACTGTCTCTGTTATATTATGACAGACCAGGTAGATCTACTGTCTCTATTCTATTATGATAGAACAGCAAGATCTACTGTCTCTATTACATTATGACAGACCAGCTAGATCTACTGTCTCTATTAGATTATGACAGACCAGCTAGATCTACTGTCTCTATTATACTTTGACAGACCAGGTAGATCTACTGTCTCTATTATATTATGACAGACCAGGTAGATCTACTGTCTCTATTGTATTATGACAGACCAGCTATATCAACTGTCTCTATTATATTTTGACGGACCAGCTAGATCTACTGTCTCTATTAGATTATGACAGACCAGCTAGATCTACTGTCTCTATTATATTTTGACAGACCAGGTAGATCTACTGTCTCTATTCTATTATGATAGACCAGCAAGATCTGCTGTCTCTATTATATTATGACAGACCAGCTAGATCTACTGTCTCTATTATATTATGGCAGACCAGCTAGATCTACTGTCTCTATTATTTTATGACAGACCAGCTAGATCTACTGTCTCTGTTATATTATGATAGACCAGCTAGATCTACTGTGTCTATTATATTTTGACAGACCAGGAAGATCTACTGTCTCTATTCTATCATGATAGACCAGCAAGATCTACTGTTTCTATTATATTATGACAGACCAGCTAGATCAGATGTCTCTATTATATTATGAGAGACCAGTTAGATCTTCCGTCTCTATTATATTATGACAAACCAGCTAGATCTACTGTCTCTATTATACTTTGACAGACCAGGTAGATCTACTGTCTCTATTATATTATGACAGACCAGCTAGATCTACTGTCTCTATTATATTTTGAAAGACCAGCTTGATCTACTGTCTCTGTTATATTATGACAGACCAGCTAGATCTACTGTCTCTATTATATTATGACAGACCAGCTAGATCTACTGTCTCTATTGTATGACATACCAGCGAGATCTACTGTCTCTATTATATTATGACAGACCAGCTAGATCTACTGTCTCTATTATTTTATGACAGACCAGCTAGATCTACTGTCTCTGTTATATTTTGACAGACAAGCTATATCGACTGTCTCTATTATATTTTGAAGGACCAGCTAGATCTACTGTCTCTATTAGAGTATGACAAACCAGCTAGATCTACTGTCTCTATTATATTATGACAGACCAGCAAGATCTACTGTCTATATTATGTTTTGACAGACCAGCTAGATCTACTGTCTCTGTTATATTATGACAGACCATGTAGATCTACTGTCTCTATTATATTATGACAGACCAGCCAAATCTACTGTCTCTATTCTATTATGAGAGACCAGTTAGATCTTCCGTCTCTATTATATTATGACAAACCAGCTAGATCTACTGTCTATTATACTTTTACAGACCAGGTAGATCTACTGTCTCTATTATATTATGACAGACCAGCTAGATCTACTGTCTCTATTATATTTTGACAGACCAGCTAGATCTACTGTCTCTGTTATATTATGACAGACCAGCTAGATCTACTGTCTCTATTATATTATGACAGACCAGCCAAATCTACTGTCTCTATTATATTATGACAGACCAGCTAGATCTACTGTCTCTATTATATTTTGACAGACCAGCTAGATCTAATGTCTCTATTGTATGACATACCAGCGAGATCTACTGTCTCTATTATATTATGACAGACCAGCTAGATCTACTGTCTCTTATATTTTGACAGACCAGCAAGATCTACTGTCTCTGTTATATTATGACAGACCAGGTAGATCTACTGTCTCTATTATATTATGACAGACCAGCCAAATCTACTGTCTCTATTATATTATGACAGACCAGCTAGATCTACTGTCTCTATTATATTTTGACAGACCAGCTAGATCTACTGTCTCTATTATATTATGACAGACCAGCTAGATCTACTGTCTCTATTATATTATGACAGACCAGCTAGATCTACTGTCTCTATTATATTATGACAGACCAGCTAGATCTACTGTCTCTATAGTATGACATACCAGCTAGATCTACTGTCTCTATTATATTATGACAGACCAGCTAGATCTACTGTCTCTATTATTTTATGACAGACCAGCTAGATCTACTGTCTCTATTATTTTATGACAGACCAGCTAGATCTACTGTCTCTATTATTTTATGACAGACCAGCTAGATATACTGTCTCTGTTGTATTACATACCAGCTAGATCTACTGTCTCTATTAGATTATGACAGACCAGCTATATCAACTGTCTATATTATATTTTGACAGACCAGCTAGATCTACTGTCTCTGTTATATAATGACAGACCAGGTAGATCTACTGTCTCTGTTATATTATGACAGACCAGCTAAATCTACTGTCTCTATTATATTATGAGAGACCAGCTAGATCTACCGTCTCTATTATATTATGACAGACCAGCTAGATCTACTGTCTCTATTATATTTTGACAGACCAGGTAGATCTACTGTCTCTATTATATTATGACAGACCAGCTAGATCTACTGTCTCTATTATATTATGACAGACCAGCTAGATCTACTGTCTCTATTGTATGACATACCAGCGAGATCTACTGTCTCTATTATATTATGACAGACCAGCTAGATCTACTGTCTCTGTTATATTATGACAGACCAGGTAGATCTACTGTCTCTATTATATTATGACAGACCAGCCAAATCTACTGTCTCTATTATATTATGACAGACCAGCTAGATCTACTGTCTCTATTATATTTTGACAGACCAGCTAGATCTACTGTCTCTATTATATTATGACAGACCAGCTAGATCTACTGTCTCTATTGTATTATGACAGACCAGCTATATCGACTGTCTCTATTATATTTTGCCGGACCAGCTAGATCTACTGTCTCTATTAGAGTATGACAAACCAGCTAGATCTACTGTCTCTATTATATTATGACAGACCAGCAAGATCTACTGTCTATATTATATTTTGACAGACCAGCTAGATCTACTGTCTCTGTTATATTATGACAGACCAGCCAAATCTACTGTCTCTATTATATTATGACAGACCAGCTAGATCTACTGTCTCTATTATATTATGACAGACCAGCTAGATCTACTGTCTCTATTGTATGACATACCAGCAAGATCTACTGTCTCTATTATATTATGACAGACCAGCTATATCGACTGTCTCTATTATATTTTGCCGGACCAGCTAGATCTACTGTCTCTATTATATTATGACAGACCAGCTATATCTACTGTCTCTATTATATTATGATAGACCAGCTAGATCTACTGTCTCTATTATATTATGACAGACCAGCTAGATCTACTGTCTCTATTGTATGACATACCAGCGAGATCTACTGTCTCTATTATATTATGACAGACCAGCTAGATCTACTGTCTCTATTATTTTATGACAGACCAGCTAGATCTACTGTCTCTGTTATATTTTGACAGACCAGCTAGATCTACTGTGTCTATTATATTTTGACAGACCAGGAAGATCTACTGTCTCTATTCTATTATGATAGACCAGCAAGATCTACTGTTTCTATTATGTTATGACAGACCAGCTAGATCTACTGTCTCTATTATATTATGAGAGACCAGCTAGATCTACTGTCTCTATTATATTTTGACAGACCAGTTAGATCTTCCGTCTCTATTATATTATGACAAACCAGCTAGATCTACTGTCTCTATTATACTTTGGCAGACCAGATAGATCTACTGTCTCTATTATATTATGACAGACCAGCGAGATCTACTGTGTCTATTATATTATGACAAACCAGCAAGATCTACTGTCTCTATTATATTATGACAGACCAGCTAGATCTACTGTCTCTATTATATTATGACAGACCAGCTAGATCTACTGTCTCTATTATATTATGACAGACCAGCTAGATCTACTGTCTCTATTGTATTATGACAGACCAGCTATATCGACTGTCTCTATTATATTTTGCCGGACCAGCTAGATCTACTGTCTCTATTAGATTATGACAGACCAGCTAGATCTACTGTCTCTATTATACTTTGACAGACCAGGTAGATCTACTGTCTCTATTATATTATGACAGACCAGCGAGATCTACTGTCTCTATTATATTATGACAGACCAGCTATATCTACTGTCTCTATTATATTATGATAGACCAGCTAGATCTACTGTCTCTATTATATTATGACAGACCAGCTAGATCTACTGTCTCTATTATATTTTGACCGACCAACTAGATCTACTGTCTCTACTAGATTATGACAGACCAGATAGATCAATTGTCTCTATTGCATTATGGCAGACAGCAAGATCTACTGTCTCTGTTATATTATGACAGACCAGCTAGATCTACTGTGTCTATTATATTTTGACAGACCAGGGAGATCTACTGTCTCTATTATATTATGACAGACCAGCTAGATCTACTGTCTCTATTATATTATGGCAGACCAGGTAGATCTACTGTCTCTATTATATTATGACAGATCAGCTAGATCTACTGTCCCTATTATATTATGACAGACCAGCTAAATCTACTGTCTCTCTGTCTCTATTATATTATGAGAGACCAGCTAGATCTACCGTCTCTATTATATTATGACAGACCAGAAAGATCTACTGTGTCTATTATATTATGACAGACCAGCTAGATCTACTGTCTCTGTTATATTATGACAGACCAGGGAGATCTACTGTGTCTATTATATTATGACAGACCAGATAGATCTACTGTCTCTATTATATTTGACAGACCAGCTAGATCTACTGTCTCTATTATATTATGACAGACCAGATAGATCTACTGTCTCTATGTCTCTATTATATTATGACAGACCAGCTAGATCTACTGTCTCTATTATATTATGACAGACCAGCTAGATCTACTGTCTCTATTATATTATGACAGACCAGGTAGATATACTGTCTCTATTATATAATGACAGACCAGCGAGATCTACTGTCTCTATTATATTATGACAGACCAGCTAGATCTACTGTGTCTATTATATTTTGACAGAACAGGAAGATCTACTGTCTCTATTCTATTATGATAGACCAGCTAGATCTACTGTTTCTATTATATTATGACAGACCAGCTAGATCTACTGTCTCTATTATTTTATGAGACCAGTTAGATCTTCCGTCTCTATTATATTATGACACACCAGGTAGATCTACTGTCTCTGTTATATTATGACAGACCAGCGAGATCTACTGTCTCTATTATATTTTGACAGACCAGCTAGATCTACTGTCTCTATTATATTATGACAGACCAGCTAGATCTACTGTCTCTGTTATATTATGACAGACCAGCTAGATCTACTGTCTCTATTATATTATGACAGACCAGCTAGATCTACTGTCTCTATTATTTTATGACAGACCAGCTAGATCTACTGTCTCTATTATATTATGACAGACCAGCTAGATCTACTGTCTCTATTATATTATGACAGACCAGCTAGATCTACTGTCTCTATTATATTATGACAGACCAGCTAAATCTACTGTCTCTCTGTCTCTATTATATTATGACAGACCAGCTAGATCTACTGTCTCTATTATATTATGACAGACCAGCTAGATCTACTGTCTCTATTATATTATGACAGACCAGCTAGATCTACTGTCTCTATTATATTTTGACAGACCAGCTAGATCTACTGTCTCTATTATATTATGACAGACCAGCTAGATCTACTGTCTCTATTATATTATGACAGACCAGCTATATCTACTGTCTCTATTATATTTTGACAGACCATCTAGATCTACTGTCTCTAATATATTATGACAGACCAGGTAGATATTCTGTCTCTATTATATTATATTATGACAGACCAGCGAGATCTACTGTCGCTATTATATTATGACAGACCAGCTAGATCTACTGTCTCTATTATATTATGACAGACCAGCTATATCTACTGTCTGTATTATATTTTGACAGACCAGGTAGATCTACTGTCTCTATTATATTATGACAGACCAGCTAGATCTACTGTCTCTATTATTTTATGACAGACCAGCTAGATCTACTGTCTCTGTTATATTATGACAGACCAGCTAGATCTACTGTCTCTATTCTATTTTGACAGACCAGGAAGATCTACTGTCTCTATTCTATTATGATAGACCAGCAAGATCTACTGTTTCTATTATATTATGACAGACCAGCTAGATCTACTGTCTCTATTATTTTATGACAGACCAGCTAGATCTCCTGTCTCTGTTATATTTTGACAGACCAGCTAGATCTACTGTCTCTATTATATTATGACAGACCAGCGAGATCTACTGTGTTTATTATATTATGACAAACCAGCAAGATCTACTGTCTCTATTATATTATGACAGACCAGCTAGATCTACTGTCTCTATTATATTATGACAGACCAGCTAGATCTACTGTCTCTATTATATATGACATACCAGCTAGATCTACTGTCTCTATTATATTTTGACAGACCAGGTAGATCTACTGTCTCTATTATATTATGACAGACCAGCAAGATCTACTGTCTCTATTATGTTCTATTATTTATGACAGACCAGCTAGATCTACTGTCTCTATTATATTTTGACAGACCAGGTAGATCTACTGTCTCTATTATATTATGACAGACCAGCTAAATCTACTGTCTCTATTATATTATGACAGACCAGCTAGATCTACTGTCTCTATTATATTTTGACAGACCAGCTAGATCTACTGTCTCTATTGTATTATGACAGACCAGCTATATCAACTGTCTCTATTATATTTTGACAGACCAGCTAGATCTACTGTCTCTATTAGATTATGACAGACCAGCTAGATCTACTGTCTCTATTATATTTTGACAGACCAGGTAGATCTACTGTCTCTATTATATTATGACAGACCAGCTAGATCTACTGTCTCTATTATATTATGACAGACCAGCTAGATCTACTGTCTCTATTATATTATGACAGACCAGCTAGATCTACTGTCTCTATTATTTTATGACAGACCAGCTAGATCTACTGTCTCTGTTATATTATGATAGACCAGCTAGATCTACTGTGTCTATTATATTTTGACAGACCAGGAAGATCTACTGTCTCTATTCTATCATGATAGACCAGCAAGATCTACTGTTTCTATTATATTATGACAGACCAGCTAGATCAGATGTCTCTATTATATTATGAGAGACCAGTTAGATCTTCCGTCTCTATTATATTATGACAAACCAGCTAGATCTACTGTCTCTATTATACTTTGACAGACCAGGTAGATCTACTGTCTCTATTATATTATGACAGACCAGCTAGATCTACTGTCTCTATTATATTTTGACAGACCAGGTAGATCTACTGTCTCTATTATATTATGACAGACCAGCTAGATCTACTGTCTCTATTATATTATGACAGACCAGCTAGATCTACTGTCTCTATTGTATGACATACCAGCGAGATCTACTGTCTCTATTATATTATGACAGACCAGCTAGATCTACTGTCTCTATTATTTTATGACAGACCAGCTAGATCTACTGTCTCTATTATATTTTGACAGACCAGCTAGATCTACTGTCTCTATTATATTTTGACAGACCAGCTAGATCTACTGTCTCTATTATATTATGACAAACCAGCTAGATCTACTGTCTCTATTATATTATGACAGACCAGCTAGATCTACTGTCTCTATTATATTTTGACAGACCAGCTAGATCTACTGTCTCTATTATATTTTGACAGACCAGCTAGATCTACTGTCTCTATTGTATTATGACAGACCAGCTAGATCTACTGTCTCTATTATATTATGACAGACCAGCTAGATCTACTGTCTCTATTATATTTTGACAGACCAGCTAGATCTACTGTCTCTATTATATTATGACAGACCAGCTAGATCTACTGTCTCTATTATATTATGACAGACCAGCCAAATCTACTGTCTCTATTATATTATGACAGACCAGCTAGATCTACTGTCTCTATTATATTATGACAGACCAGCTAGATCTACTGTCTCTATTATATTTTGACAGACCAGCTAGATCTACTGTCTCTATTATATTATGACAGACCAGCTAGATCTACTGTCTCTATTATATTTTGACAGACCAGCTAGATCTACTGTCTCTATTATATATGACAGACCAGCTAGATCTACTGTCTCTATTATATTATGACAGACCAGCTAGATCTACTGTCTCTATTATTTTATGACAGACCAGCTAGATCTACTGTCTCTATTATATTATGACAGACCAGCTAGATCTACTGTCTCTATTATATTATGACAGACCAGCTAGATCTACTGTCTCTATTATATTATGACAGACCAGCTAGATCTACTGTCTCTATTATATTATGACAGACCAGCTAGATCTACTGTCTCTATTATATTATGACAGACCAGCTAGATCTACTGTCTCTATTATATTATGACAGACCAGCTATAGATCTACTGTCTCTATTATATTATATTATGACAGACCAGCTAGATCTACTGTCTCTATTATATTATGACAGACCAGCTAGATCTACTGTCTCTATTATATTATGACAGACCAGCTAGATCTACTGTCTCTATTATATTATGACAGACCAGCTAGATCTACTGTCTCTATTATATTATGACAGACCAGCTAGATCTACTGTCTCTATTATTTTGACAGACCAGGAAGATCTACTGTCTCTATTATATTATGACAGACCAGCAAGATCTACTGTTTCTATTATATTATGACAGACCAGCTAGATCTACTGTCTCTATTATATTATGACAGACCAGCTAGATCTACTGTCTCTATTATATTATGACAGACCAGCTAGATCTACTGTCTCTATTATATTATGACAGACCAGCGAGATCTACTGTCTTTATTATATTATGACAAACCAGCAAGATCTACTGTCTCTATTATATTATGACAGACCAGCTAGATCTACTGTGTCTATAGTATGACAGACCAGCAAGATCTACTGTCTCTATTATATTTTGACAGACCAGGTAGATCTACTGTCTCTATTATATTATGATAGACCAGCAAGATCTACTGTCTCTATTATGTCTCTATTATATTATGACAGACCAGCTAGATCTACTGTCTCTATTGTATTTGACAGACCAGCTAGATCTACTGTCTCTATTATATTATGACAGACCAGCTAGATCTACTGTCTCTATTATATTATGACAGACCAGGTAGATCTACTGTCTCTATTATATTATGACAGACCAGGTAGATCTACTGTCTCTATTATATTATGACAGACCAGCTATATCAACTGTCTCTATTATATTTTGACAGACCAGCTAGATCTACTGTCTCTATTATATTATGACAGACCAGCTAGATCTACTGTCTCTATTATATTATGACAGACCAGCTAGATCTACTGTCTCTATTATATTATGACAGACCAGCTAGATCTACTGTCTCTATTATATTATGACAGACCAGCTAGATCTACTGTCTCTATTATATTATGACAGACCAGCTAGATCTACTGTCTCTATTATATTTTGACAGACCAGCTAGATCTACTGTCTCTATTATATTATGACAGACCAGCTAGATCTACTGTCTCTATTATATTTTGACAGACCAGGTAGATCTACTGTCTCTATTCTATCATGATAGACCAGCAAGATCTACTGTTTCTATTATATTATGACAGACCAGCTAGATCAGATGTCTCTATTATATTATGAGAGACCAGTTAGATCTTCCGTCTCTATTATATTATGACAAACCAGCTAGATCTACTGTCTCTATTATACTATGACAGACCAGCTAGATCTACTGTCTCTATTATATTATGACAGACCAGCTAGATCTACTGTCTCTATTATTTTATGACAGACCAGCTAGATCTACTGTCTCTATTATATTATGACAGACCAGCCAAATCTACTGTATCTATTATATTATGACAGACCAGCTATATCTACTGTCTCTATTATATTATGACAGACCAGCTAGATCTACTGTCTCTGTTACATTATGACAGACCAGCTCGATCTACAGTGTCTATTATATTATGACAGACCAGCTAGATCTACTGTCTCTGTTATATTATGACAGACCAGCTAGATCTACTGTCTCTATTATATTTTGACAGACCAGCTAGATCTACTGTCTCTATTATATTATGACAGACCAGCTAGATCTACTGTCTCTATTATATTATGACAGACCAGCAAGATCTACTGTCTATATTATATTTGACAGACCAGCTAGATCTACTGTCTCTATTATATTTTGACAGACCAGCTAGATCTAATGTCTCTATTATATGACAGACCAGCTAGATCTACTGTCTCTATTATATTATGACAGACCAGCTAGATCTACTGTCTCTATTATATTATGACAGACCAGCTAGATCTACTGTCTCTATTATATTATGACAGACCAGCTAGATCTACTGTCTCTATTATATTATGACAGACCAGCTAATCTACTGTCTCTATTATATTATGACAGACCAGCTAGATCTACTGTCTCTATTATATTTTGACAGACCAGCTAGATCTACTGTCTCTATTATTTTATGACAGACCAGCTAGATCTACTGTCTCTATTATATTATGACAGACCAGCTAGATCTACTGTGTCTATTATATTATGACAGACCAGCTAGATCTACTGTCTCTATAGTATGACATTCCAGCTAGATCTACTGTCTCTATTATATTATGAGAGACCAGCTAGATCTACTGTCTCTATTATTTTATGACAGACCAGCTAGATCTACTGTCTCTATTATTTTATGACAGACCAGCTAGATCTACTGTCTCTATTATTTCATGACAGACCATCTAGATCTACTGTCTCTATTATATTATGACAGACCAGCTAGATCTACTGTCTCTATTATATTATGACAGACCAGCTAGATCTACTGTCTCTATTATATTATGACAGACCAGCTAGATCTACTGTCTCTGTTATATTTTGACAGACCAGCTAGATCTACTGTGTCTATTATATTTTGACAGACCAGGAAGATCTACTGTCTCTATTCTATTATGAGAGACCAGTTAGATCTTCCGTCTCTATTATATTATGACAAACCAGCTAGATCTACTGTCTCTATTATACTTTGGCAGACCAGGTAGATCTACTGTCTCTATTATATTATGACAGACCAGCTAGATCTACTGTCTCTATTATATTATGACAGACCAGCTAGATCTACTGTCTCTATTGTATGACATAGACCAGCTAGATCTACTGTCTCTATTATATTATGACAGACCAGCTAGATCTACTGTCTCTATTATATTATGACAGACCAGCTAGATCTACTGTCTCTATTATATTATGACAGACCAGCCAAATCTACTGTCTCTATTATATTATGACAGACCAGCTAGATCTACTGTCTCTATTATATTTTGACAGACCAGCTAGATCTACTGTCTCTATTATATTATGACAGACCAGCTAGATCTACTGTCTCTATTATATTATGACAGACCAGCTAGATCTACTGTCTCTATTATAATATGACAGACCAGCTATATCTACAGTCTCTATTATATTATGACAGACCAGCTACATCTACTGTCTCTATTATATTTTGACAGACCAGCAAGATCTACTGTCTCTATTATATTATGACAGACCAGCTAGATCTATTGTCTCTACTATATTATGACAGACCAGCTAGATCTACTGTCTCTATTATATTATGACAGACCAGCTAAATCTACTGTCTCTATTATATTATGACAGACCAGCTAGATCTACTGTCTCTATTATATTGTGACAGACCAGCTAGATCTACTGTCTCTATTATATTATGACAGACCAGCTAGATCTACTGTCTCTATTATATTTTGACAGACCAGCTAGATCTACTGTCTCTATTATATTATGACAGACCAGCTAGATCTACTGTCTCTATTATATTATGACAGACCAGCTAGATCTACTGTCTCTATTATATTATGACAGACCAGCTAGATCTACTGTCTCTATTATATTATGACAGACCAGCTAGATCTACTGTCTCTATTATATTATGACAGACCAGCTAGATCTACTGTCTCTATTATATTATGACAGACCAGCTAGATCTACTGTCTCTATTATATTATGACAGACCAGCTAGATCTACTGTCTCTATTATTTTATGACAGACCAGCTAGATCTACTGTCTCTGTTATATTTTGACAGACCAGCTAGATCTACTGTGTCTATTATATTTTGACAGACCAGGAAGATCTACTGTCTCTATTCTATTATGACAGACCAGCTAGATCTACTGTCTCTATTATATTATGACAGACCAGCTAGATCTACTGTCTCTATTATATTATGACAGACCAGCTAGATCTACTGTCTCTATTATATTATGACAGACCAGCTAGATCTACTGTCTCTATTATATTATGACAGACCAGCTATATCGACTGTCTCTATTATATTTGACGACCAGCTAGATCTACTGTCTCTATTAGATTATGACAGACCAGCTAGATCTACTGTCTCTATTATATTTGACAGACCAAGTAGATCTACTGTCTCTATTATATTATGACAGACCAGCTAGATCTACTGTCTCTATTATATTATGACAGACCAGCTATATCTACTGTCTCTATTATATTATGATAGACCAGCTAGATCTACTGTCTCTATTATATTATGACAGACCAGCCAAATCTACTGTCTCTATTATATTATGACAGACCAGCCAAATGTACTGTTTCTATTATATTATGACAGACCAGATAGATCTATTGTCTCTATTGCATTATGGCAGACAGCAAGATCTACTGTCTTTATTATATTCATGACAGACCAGCGAGATCTACTGTGTCTATTATATTATGACAGACCAGCTAGATCTACTGTCTCTATTATATTATGACAGACCAGCTAGATCTACTGTCTCTATTATATTATGACAGACCAGGTAGATCTACTGTATCTATTATATTATGAGAGACCAGCTAGATCTACCGTCTCTATTATATTATGACAGACCAGCTAAATCTACTGTCTCTCTGTCTCTATTATATTATGAGAGACCAGCTAGATCTACCATCTCTATTATATTATGACAGACCAGCTAGATCTACTGTGTCTATAGTATGACATACCAGCTAGATCTACTGTCTCTATTATATTATGACAGACCAGCGAGATCTACTGTCTCTATTATTTCATGACAGACCAGCTAGATCTACTGTCTCTATTATACTTTGACAGACCAGGTAGATCTACTGTCTCTATTATATTATGACAGACCAGCTAGATCTACTGTCTCTATTATTATTATGACAGACCAGCTAGATCTACTGTCTCTATTATATTATGACAGACCAGGTAGATATACTGTCTCTATTATATTATGACAGACCAGCTAGATCTACTGTCTCTATTATATTATGACAGACCAGCTAGATCTACTGTCTCTATTATATTATGACAGACCAGCTAGATCTACTGTCTCTATTATATTTTGACAGACCAGGAAGATCTACTGTCTCTATTCTATTATGATAGACCAGCAAGATCTACTGTTCTATTATATTATGACAGACCAGCTAGATCTACTGTCTCTATTATTTTATGAGACCAGCTAGATCTTCTGTCTCTATTATATTATGACAGACCAGGTAGATCTACTGTCTCTATTATATTATGACAGACCAGCGAGATCTACTGTCTCTATTATATTTTGACAGACCAGCTAGATCTACTGTCTCTATTATATTATGACAGACCAGCTAGATCTACTGTCTCTGTTATATTATGACAGACCAGCTAGATCTACTGTCTCTATTATATTATGACAGACCAGCTAGATCTACTGTCTCTATTATATTTTGACAGACCAGCTAGATCTACTGTCTCTATTATATTATGACAGACCAGCTAGATCTACTGTCTCTATTATATTATGACAGACCAGCTAGATCTACTGTCTCTATTATATTATGACAGACCAGCTAAATCTACTGTCTCTCTGTCTCTATTATATTATGAGAGACCAGCTAGATCTACTATCTCTATTATTTTATGACAGACCAGCTAGATCTTCTGTCTCTATTATATTATGACAGACCAGCTAGATCTACTGTCTCTATTATATTTTGACAGACCAGCTAGATCTACTGTCTCTATTATATTTTGACAGACCAGCTAGATCTACTGTCTCTATTATATTATGACAGACCAGCTAGATCTACTGTCTCTATTATATTATGACAGACCAGCTAGATCTACTGTCTCTATTATACTTTGACAGACCAGGTAGATCTACTGTCTCTATTATATTATGACAGACCAGATAGATCTACTGTCTCTATTATATTATGACAGACCAGCTAGATCTACTGTCTCTATGTCTCTATTATATTATGACAGACCAACTAGATCTACTGTCTCTATTATATTATGACAGACCAGGTAGATATACTGTCTCTATTATATTATGGCAGACCAGCTAGATCTACTGTCTCTATTATATTATGACAGACCAGCTAAATCTACTGTCTCTCTGTCTCTATTATATTATGAGAGACCAGCTAGATCTACTATCTCTATTATTTTATGACAGACCAGGAAGATCTACTGTCTCTATTATATTATGACAGACCAGCAAGATCTACTGTCTCTATTATATTATGACAGACCAGCTAGATCTACTGTCTCTATTATATTATGACAGACCAGCTAGATCTACTGTCTCTATTATATTTTGACAGACCAGCTAGATCTACTGTCTCTATTATATTATGACAGACCAGCTAGATCTACTGTCTTTATTATATTATGACAGACCAGCAAGATCTACTGTCTCTATTATATTATGACAGACCAGCTAGATCTACTGTCTCTATTATATTATGACAGACCAGCTAGATCTACTGTCTCTATATTATGACATACCAGCAAGATCTACTGTGTCTATTATATTTTGACAGACCAGCTAGATCTACTGTCTCTATTATATTATGACAGACCAGCTAAGATCTACTGTCTCTATTATATTATATTATGACAGACCAGCTAGATCTACTGTCTCTATTATATTTTGACAGACCAGGTAGATCTACTGTCTCTATTATATTATGACAGACCAGCTAGATCTACTGTCTCTATTATATTATGACAGACCAGCTAGATCTACTGTCTCTATTATATTATGACAGACCAGCTAGATCTACTGTCTCTATTATATTATGACAGACCAGCTAGATCTACTGTCTCTATTATATTATGACAGACCAGCTAAATCTACTGTCTCTCTGTCTCTATTATATTATGAGAGACCAGCTAGATCTACTATCTCTATTATTTTATGACAGACCAGCTAGATCTACTGTCTCTATTATATTATGACAGACCAGCGAGATCTACTGTGTCTATTATATTATGACAGACCAGCTAGATCTACTGTCTCTATTATATTATGACAGACCAGCTAGATCTACTGTCTCTATTATATTATGACAGACCAGCTAGATCTACTGTCTCTATTATATTATGACAGACCAGCTAGATCTACTGTCTCTATTATATTATGACAGACCAGCTAGATCTACTGTCTCTATTGTATTATGACAGACCAGCTATATCAACTGTCTCTATTATATTTTGACAGACCAGCTAGATCTACTGTCTCTATTATATTATGACAGACCAGATAGATCTACTGTCTCTATTATATTTGACAGACCAGCTAGATCTACTGTCTCTATTATATTATGACAGACCAGCTAAATCTACTGTCTCTCTGTCTATTATATTATGACAGACCAGCTAGATCTACTGTCTCTATTATTTTATGACAGACCAGCTAGATCTACTGTCTCTATTATATTATGACAGACCAGCTAGATCTACTGTCTCTATTATATTTTGACAGACCAGCTAGATCTACTGTCTCTATTATATAATGACAGACCAGCTAGATCTACTGTCTCTATTATATTATGACAGACCAGCTAGATCTACTGTCTCTATTATATTTTGACAGACCAGCTAGATCTACTGTCTCTATTGGATTATGACAGACCAGATAGATCTACTGTCTCTATTATATTTGACAGACCAGGTAGATCTACTGTCTCTATTATATTATGACAGACCAGATAGATCTACTGTCTCTATGTCTCTATTATATTATGACAGACCAGCTAGATCTACTGTCTCTATTATATTATGACAGACCAGGTAGATCTACTGTCTCTATTATATTATGACAGACCAGCTAGATCTACTGTCTCTATTATTTTATGACAGACCAGCTAGATCTACTGTCTCTGTTATATTATGACAGACCAGCTAGATCTACTGTCTCTATTATATTTTGACAGACCAGGAAGATCTACTGTCTCTATTCTATTATGATAGACCAGCAAGATCTACTGTTTCTATTATATTATGACAGACCAGCTAGATCTACTGTCTCTATTATATTATGACAGACCAGGTCGATCTACTATCTCTATTATTTTATGACAGACCAGCTAGATCTACTATCTCTATTATTTTATGACAGACCAGCTAGATCTACTGTCTCTATTATATTATGACAGACCAGCGAGATCTACTGTGTCTATTATAGTATGACAAACCAGCAAGATCTACTGTCTCTATTATATTATGACAGACCAGCTAGATCTACTGTGTCTATTATATTATGACAGACCAGCTAGATCTACTGTCTCTGTTATATTATGACAGACCAGCTCGATCTACTGTGTCTATTATATTTTGACAGACCAGGTAGATCTACTGTCTCTATTCTATTATGACAGACCAGGTAGATCTACTGTCTCTATTATGTCTCTATTATATTATGACAGACCAGCTAGATCTACTGTCTCTATTATATTTTGACAGACCAGCTAGATCTACTGTCTCTATTATATTATGACAGACCAGCTAGATCTACTGTCTCTATTATATTATAACAGACCAGATAGATCTACTGTCTCTATTATATTATGACATACCTGCTAGATCTACTGTCTCTATTATATTATGACAGACCAGCTAGATCTACTGTCTCTATTATATTATGACAGACCAGCTAAATCTACTGTCTCTCTGTCTCTATTATATTATGAGAGACCAGCTAGATCTACTATCTCTATTATTTTATGACAGACCAGCTAGATCTACTGTCTCTGTTATATTATGACAGACCAGCTAAATCTACTGTCTCTCTGTCTCTATTATATTATGACAGACCAGCTAGATCTACTGTCTCTATTATATTATGACAGACCAGCTAGATCTACTGTCTCTATTATATTATGACAGACCAGCTAGATCTACTGTCTCTATTATATTTTGACAGACCAGCTAGATCTACTGTCTCTATTATATTATGACAGACCAGCTAGATCTACTGTCTCTATTGTATTATGACAGACCAGCTATATCAACTGTCTCTATTATATTTTGACGGACCAGCTAGATCTACTGTCTCTATTAGATTATGACAGACCAGCTAGATCTACTGTCTCTATTATACTTTGACAGACCAGGTAGATCTACTGTCTCTATTATATTATGACAGACCAGCTAGATCTACTGTCTCTATTATATTATGACAGACCAGCTATATCTACTGTCTCTATTATATTATGACAGACCAGGTAGATCTACTGTCTCTATTATATAATGAAGACCAGGTAGATATACTGTCTCTATTATATAATGACAGACCAGCGAGATCTACTGTCTCTATTATATTATGACAGACCAGCTATATCTACTGTCTCTGTTATATTATGACAGACCAGCTAGATCTACTGTGTCTATTATATTTTGACAGAACAGGAAGATCTACTGTCTCTATTCTATTATGATAGACCAACAAGATCTACTGTTTCTATTATATTATGACAGACCAGCTAGATCTACTGTCTCTATTATTTTATGAGACCAGTTAGATCTTCCATCTCTATTATATTATGACAGACCAGGTAGATCTACTGTCTCTGTTATATTATGACAGACCAGCGAGATCTACTGTCTCTATTATATTTTGACAGACCAGCTAGATCTACTGTCTCTATTATATTATGACAGACCAGCTAGATCTACTGTCTGTATTATATTATGACAGACCAGCTATATCTACTGTCTCTATTATATTTATGACAGACCAGCTAGATCTACTGTCTCTATTATATTATGACAGACCAGCTAGATCTACTGTCTCTGTTATATTATGACAGACCAGGTAGATCTACTGTCTCTATTATATTATGACAGACCAGCTAGATCTACTGTCTCTATTATATTATGACAGACCAGCTAGATCTACTGTCTCTATTATATTATGACAGACCAGGTAGATCTACTGTCTCTATTATATTATGACAGACCAGCTAAATCTACTGTCTCTATTATATTATGAGAGACCAGCTAGATTTACTATCTCTATTATTTTATGACAGACCAGCTAGATCTACTGTCTCTATTATATTATGACAGACCAGCTAGATCTACTGTCTCTATTATATTTTGACAGACCAGCTAGATCTACTGTCTCTATTATATAATGACAGACCAGCTAGATCTACTGTCTCTATTATATTATGACAGACCAGCTAGATCTACTGTCTCTATTATATTTGACAGACCAGCTAGATCTACTGTCTCTATTATATTATGACAGACCAGATAGATCTACTGTCTCTATTATACTTTGACAGACCAGGTAGATCTACTGTCTCTATTATATTATGACAGACCAGATAGATCTACTGTCTCTATTCTCTATTATATTATGACAGACCAGCTAGATCTACTGTCTCTATTATATTATGACAGACCAGGTAGATATACTGTCTCTATTATATTATGACAGACCAGGTAGATCTACTGTCTCTATTATATGACATACCAGCGAGATCTACTGTCTCTATTATATTATGACAGACCAGCTTGATCTACTGTCTCTATTGTTTTATGACAGACCAGCTAGATCTACTGTCTCTGTTATATTTTGACAGACCAGGAGGATCTACTGTGTCTATTCTATTATGATAGACCAGCAAGATCTACTGTTTCTATTATGTTATGACAGACCAGCTAGATCTACTGTCTCTATTATATTATGAGAGACCAGTTAGATCTTCTGTCTCTATTATATTATGACAAACCAGCTAGATCTACTGTCTCTATTAGATTATGACAGACCAGCGAGATCTACTGTCTCTATTATACTTTGACAGACCAGGTAGATCTCCAGTCTCTATTATATTATGGCAGACCAGCTAGATCTACTGAGTCTGATATATTATGACAGACCAGCTAGATCTACTCTCTCTATTATATTATGGCAGACCAGGTAGATCTACTGTCTCTATTATATTATGACAGACCAGCTAAATCTACTGTCTCTATGTCTCTATTATATTATGACAGACCAGCTAGATTACTGTCTCTATTATTTTATGACAGACCAGCTAGATCTACTGTCTCTATTATATTATGACAGACCAGCTAGATCTACTGTCTCTATTATATTTTGACAGACCAGCTAGATCTACTGTCTCTATTATATTATGACAGACCAGGTAGATCTACTGTCTCTATTATATTATGACAGACCAGCTAAATCTACTGTCTCTCTATCTATTATATTATGAGAGACCAGCTAGATTTACTATCTCTATTATTTTATGACAGACCAGCTAGATCTACTGTCTGTGTTATATTATGACAGACCAGCTAGATCTACTGTGTCTATTATATTATGACAGACCAGCTAGATCTACTGTCTCTATAGTATGACATACCAGCAGATCTACTGTGTCTATTATATTTTGACAGACCAGGTAGATCTACTGTCTCTATTCTATTATG
This sequence comes from Oncorhynchus keta, assembly GCF_023373465.1. NCBI lineage: Eukaryota > Metazoa > Chordata > Actinopteri > Salmoniformes > Salmonidae > Oncorhynchus > Oncorhynchus keta. The sequence continues at coordinate 395,623 of NW_026287120.1, read as the reverse complement.
ATAGACCAGCAAGATCTACTGTCTCTATTATGTCTCTATTATATTATGACAGACCAGCTAGATCTACTGTCTCTATTATATTATGACAGACCAGGTAGATCTACTGTCTCTATTATATTATGACAGACCAGCTAGATCTACTGTCTCTATTCTATTATAACAGACCAGATAGATCTACTGTCTCTATTATATGACATACCTGCTAGATCTACTGTCTCTATTATATTATGACAGACCAGCTAGATCTACTGTCTCTATTATATTATGACAGACCAGCTAAATCTACTGTCTCTCTGTCTCTATTATATTATGAGAGACCAGCTACATCTACTATCTCTATTATATTATGACAGACCAGCTAGATCTACTGTCTGTGTTATATTATGACAGACCAGCTAGATCTACTGTCTCTATTATATTTTGACAGACCAGCTAGATCTACTGTCTCTATTATATAATGACAGACCAGCTAGATCTACTGTCTCTATTGTATTATGACAGACCAGCTATATCGACTGTCTCTATTATATTTTGACGGACCAGCTAGATCTACTGTCTCTATTGGATTATGACAGACCAGATAGATCTACTGTCTCTATTATACTTTGACAGACCAGGTAGATCTACTGTCTCTATTATATTATGACAGACCAGATAGATCTACTGTCTCTATGTCTCTATTATATTATGACAGACCAACTAGATCTACTGTCTCTATTATATTATGACAGACCAGGTAGATATAGTGTCTTTATTATATAATGACAGACCAGGTAGATATACTGTCTCTATTATATAATGACAGACCAGCGAGATCTACTGTCTCTATTATATTATGACAGACCAGCTATATCTACTGTCTCTGTTATATTATGACAGACCAGCTAGATCTACTGTGTCTATTATATTTTGACAGAACAGGAAGATCTACTGTCTCTATTCTATTATGATAGACCAGCAAGATCTACTGTTTCTATTATATTATGACAGACCAGCTAGATCTACTGTCTCTATTATTTTATGAGACCAGTTAGATCTTCCGTCTCTATTATATTATGACAGACCAGGTAGATCTACTGTCTCTGTTATATTATGACAGACCAGCGAGATCTACTGTCTCTATTATATTTTGACAGACCAGCTAGATCTACTGTCTCTATTATATTATGACAGACCAGCTAGATCTACTGTCTGTGTTATATTATGACAGACCAGGTAGATCTACTGTCTCTATTATATTTATGACAGACCAGCTAGATCTACTGTCTCTATTATTTTATGACAGACCAGCTAGATCTACTGTCTCTGTTATATTATGACAGACCAGCTAGATCTACTGTCTCTATTATATTTTGACAGACCAGGAATATCTACTGTCTCTATTCTATTATGATAGACCAGCAAGATCTACTGTTTCTATTATATTATGACAGACCAGCTAGATCTACTGTCTCTATTATATTATGACATACCAGCAAGATCTACTGTGTCTATTATATTTTGACAGACCAGGTAGATCTACTGTCTCTATTATATTATGATAGACCAGCAAGATCTACTGTCTCTATTATGTCTCTATTATATTATGACAGACCAGCTAGATCTACTGTCTCTATTATATTATGACAGACCAGGTAGATCTACTGTCTCTATTATATTATGACAGACCAGCTAGATCTACTGTCTCTATTCTATTATGACAGACCAGCAAGATCTACTGTCTCTATTATTTTATGACAGACCAGCTAGATCTACTGTCTCTATTATATTATGACAGACCAGCTAGATCTACTGTCTCTATTATATTTGACAGACCAGGAAGATCTACTGTCTCTATTCTATTATGATAGACCAGCAAGATCTACTGTTTCTATTATATTATGACAGACCAGCAAGATCTACTGTCTCTATTATATTATGGCAGACCAGGTCGATCTACTATCTCTATTATTTTATGACAGACCAGCTAGATCTCCTGTCTCTGTTATATTTTGACAGACCAGCTAGATCTACTGTCTCTATTATATTATGACAGACCAGCGAGATCTACTGTGTCTATTATATTATGACAAACCAGCAAGATCTACTGTCTCTATTATATTATGACAGACCAGCTAGATCTACTGTGTCTATTATATTATGACAGACCAGCTAGATCTACTGTCTCTATAGTATGACATACCAGCAAGATCTACTGTGTCTATTATATTTTGACAGACCAGGTAGATCTACTGTCTCTATTCTATTATGATAGACCAGCAAGATCTACTGTCTCTATTATGTCTCTATTATATTATGACAGACCAGCTAGATCTACTGTCTCTATTGTATTATGGCAGACCAGGTAGATCTACTGTCTCTATTATATTATGACAGACCAGCTAGATCTACTGTCTCTATTCTATTATAACAGACCAGATAGATCTCCTGTCTCTATTGTATGACATACCTGCTAGATCTACTGTCTCTATTATATTATGACAGATCAGCTAGATCTACTGTCTGTATTATTTTATGACAGACCAGGTAGATATACTGTCTGTATTATATAATGACAGACCAGCTAGATCTACTGTCTCTATTATATTATGACAGACCAGCTAGATCTACTGTCTCTATTATATTATACAGACCAGCTAGATCTACTGTCTCTGTTATATTATGACAGACCAGCTAGATCTACTGTCTCTATTATATTATGACAGACCAGCTAGATCTACTGTCTCTATTATTTTATGACAGACCAGCTAGATCTACTGTCTCTGTTATATTATGACAGACCAGCTAGATCTACTGTCTCTATTATATTTTGACAGACCAGGAATATCTACTGTCTCTATTCTATTATGACAGACCAGCAAGATCTACTGTCTCTATTATATTATGACAGACCAGCTAGATCTACTGTCTCTATTATATTATGACAGACCAGCTAGATCTACTGTCTCTATTATATTATGACAGACCAGAGAGATCTACTGTCTCTATTATATTATGACAGACCAGCAAGATCTACTGTCTCTATTATATTATGACAGACCAGCTAGATCTACTGTGTCTATTCTATTATGACAGACCAGCAAGATCTACTGTCTCTATTATATTATGACAGACCAGCTAGATCTACTGTCTCTATTATATTATGACAGACCAGTAGATCTACTGTCTCTATTATATTATGACAGACCAGCTAGATCTACTGTCTCTATTATATTATGACAGACCAGATAGATCTACTCTCTATTATATTATGACAGATCAGCTCGATCTACTGCTAGATCTACTGTCTCTATTATTTTATGACAGACCAGGTAGATATACTGTCTGTATTATATTATGACAGACCAGCTAGATCTACTGTCTCTATTATATTATGACAGACCAGCTAGATCTACTGTCTGTGTTATATTATGACAGACCAGGTAGATCTACTGTCTCTATTATATTATGACAGACCAGCAAGATCTACTGTCTCTATTATATTATGACAGACCAGCTAGATCTACTGTCTCTATTATATTATGACAGACCAGCTAGATCTACTGTGTCTATTATATTTTGACAGACCAGGAAGATCTACTGTCTCTATTCTATTATGATAGACCAGCAAGATCTACTGTCTCTATTCTATTATGACAGACCAGCTAGATCTACTGTCTCTATTATATTTGACAGACCAGGTAGATCTACTGTCTCTATTCTATTATGACAGACCAGATAGATCTACTGTCTCTATTATATTATGACCGACCAGCTAGATCTACTGTCTCTATTATTTTATGACAGACCAGCTAGATCTACTGTCTCTATTCTATTATGATAGACCAGCAAGATCTACTGTTTCTATTATATTATGACAGACCAGCTAGATCTACTGTCTCTATTATATTATGACAGACCAGCTAGATCTACTGTCTCTATTATATTATGACAGACCAGCTAGATCTACTGTCTCTATTATATTTTGACAGACCAGGAAGATCTACTGTCTCTATTCTATTATGATAGACCAGCAAGATCTACTGTCTCTATTCTATTATAACAGACCAGATAGATCTCCTGTCTCTATTGTATGACATACCAGCTAGATCTACTGTCTCTATTATATTATGACAGATCAGCTAGATCTACTGTCTGTATTATTTTATGACAGACCAGGTAGATATACTGTCTGTATTATATAATGACAGACCAGCTAGATCTACTGTCTCTATTATATTATGACAGACCAGCTATATCTACTGTCTCTATTATATTATGACAGACCAGCTATATCTACTGTCTCTATTGCATGATGGCAGACCAGCAAGATCTACTGTCTCTATTGTATGACATACCAGCTAGATCTACTGTCTCTATTATATTATGACAGACCAGTGAGATCTACTGTGTCTATTCTATTATGACAAACCAGCAAGATCTACTGTCTCTATTATATTATGACAGACCAGCGAGATCTACTGTCTCTATTATATTATGACAGACCAGCTAGATCTACTGTCTCTATTATTTTATGACAGACCAGCTAGATCTCCTGTCTCTATTATATTATGACAGACCAGCTAGATCTACTGTCTCTATTATATTATGACAGACCAGCTAGATCTACTGTCTCTATTATTTTATGACAGACCAGCTAGATCTACTGTCTCTATTATATTATGACAGACCAGTGAGATCTACTGTGTCTATTCTATTATGACAAACCAGCAAGATCTACTGTCTCTATTATATTATGACAGACCAGCGAGATCTACTGTCTCTATTATATTATGACAGACCAGTGAGATCTACTGTGTCTATTCTATTATGACAAACCAGCAAGATCTACTGTCTCTATTATATTATGACAGACCAGCGAGATCTACTGTGTCTATTATATTATGACAGACCAGTGAGATCTACTGTGTCTATTCTATTATGACAAACCAGCAAGATCTACTGTCTCTATTATATTATGACAGACCAGCGAGATCTACTGTGTCTATTATATTATGACAGACCAGCTAGATCTACTGTCTCTATAGTATGACAGACCAGCTAGATCTACTGTCTCTATTATATTATGACAGACCAGCTAGATCTACTGTCTCTATTATTTTATGACAGACCAGCTAGATCTACTGTCTCTGTTATATTATGACAGACCAGCTAGATCTACTGTGTCTATTATATTTTGACAGACCAGGTAGATCTACTGTCTCTATTCTATTATGATAGACTAGCAAGATCTACTGTCTCTATTATATTATGACAGACCAGCTAGATCTACTGTCTCAATTATATTATGACAGACCAGATAGATCTACTGTCTCTATAGTATGACATACCAGCTAGATCTACTGTCTCTATTATATTATGACAGACCAGCTAGATCTACTGTCTCTATTATATTATGACAGACCAGCTAGATCTACTGTCTCTATTGTATGACATTCCAGCTAGATCTACTGTCTCTATTATATTATGACAGACCAGCTAGATCTACTGTCTCTATTATATTATGACAGACCAGATAGATCTATTGTCTCTATTGCATTATGACAGACCAGCTAGATCTACTGTCTCTATTATATTATGACCGACCAGATAGATCTACTGTCTCTATTATATTATGACAGATCAGCTAGATCTACTGTCTGTATTATTTTATGACAGACCAGGTAGATATACTGTCTGTATTATATAATGACAGACCAGCTAGATCTACTGTCTCTATTATATTATGACAGACCAGCTATATCTACTGTCTCTATTATATTATGACAGACCAGCTATATCTACTGTCTCTATTGCATGATGGCAGACCAGCAAGATCTACTGTCTCTATTGTATGACATACCAGCTAGATCTACTGTCTCTATTATATTATGACAGACCAGCGAGATCTACTGTCTCTATTATATTATGACAAACCAGCAAGATCTACTGTCTCTATTATATTATGACAGACCAGCTAGATCTACTGTGTCTATTATATTATGACAGACCAGCTAGATCTACTGTCTCTATAGTATGACATACCAGCTAGATCTACTGTCTCTATTATTTTATGAAAGACCAGCTAGATCTACTGTCTCTGTTATATTATGACAGACCAGCTAGATCTACTGTGTCTATTATATTTTGACAGACCAGGTAGATCTACTGTCTCTATTATATTTTGACAGACCAGCAAGATCTGCTGTCTCTATTATATTATGACAGACCAGCTAGATCTACTGTCTCTATTATATTTTGACAGACCAGCAAGATCTGCTGTCTCTATTATATTATGACAGACCAGGGAGATCTACTGTGTCTATTATATTATGACAAACCAGCAAGATCTACTGTCTATATTATATTTTGACAGACCAGCTAGATCTACTGTGTCTATTCTATTATGATAGACCAGCAAGATCTACTGTCTCTATTATGTCTCTATTATATTATGACAGACCAGCTAGATCTACTGTCTCTATTGTATTATGGCAGACCATGTAGATATACTGTCTCTATTATATTATGACAGACCAGCTAGATCTACTGTCTCTATTCTATTATGACAGACCAGATAGATCTACGGTCTCTATTATATTATGACAGATCAGCTCGATCTACTGTCTGTATTATTTTATGACAGACCAGGTAGATATAATGTCTGTATTATATAATGACAGACCAGCTAGATCTACTGTCTCTATTATATTATGACAGACCAGCTAGATCTACTGTCTGTGTTATATTATGACAGACCAGGTAGATCTACTGTCTCTATTATATTATGATAGACCAGCAAGATCTACTGTCTCTATTCTATTATGACAGACCAGCTAGATCTACTGTCTCTATTCTATTATGACAGACCAGCTCGATCTACTGTGTCTATTATATTTTGACAGACCAGGAAGATCTACTGTCTCTATTCTATTATGATAGACCAGCAAGATCTACTGTCTCTATTCTATTATGACAGACCAGCTAGATCTACTGCCTCTATTATACCTTGACAGACCAGGTAGATCTACTGTCTCTATTCTATTATGACATACCAGATAGATCTACTGTCTCTATTATATTATGACCGACAAGCTAGATCTACTGTCTCTATTATTTTATGACCGACCAGCTAGATCTACTGTCTCGATTCTATTATGATAGACCAGCAAGATCTACTGTTTCTATTATATTATGACAGACCAGCTAGATCTACTGTCTGTGTTATATTATGACAGACCAGGTAGATCTACTGTCTCTATTATATTATGACAGACCAGCTCGATCTACTGTGTCTATTATATTTTGACAGACCAGGAAGATCTACTGTCTCTATTCTATTATGATAGACCAGCAAGATCTACTGTCTCTATTCTATTATAACAGACCAGATAGATCTCCTGTCTCTATTGTATGACATACCTGCTAGATCTACTGTCTCTATTATATTATGACAGATCAGCTAGATCTACTGTCTGTATTATTTTATGACAGACCAGGTAGATATACTGTCTGTATTATATAATGACAGACCAGCTAGATCTACTGTCTCTATTATATTATGACAGACCAGCTATATCTACTGTCTCTATTATATTATGACAGACCAGCTATATCTACTGTCTCTATTGCATGATGGCAGACCAGCAAGATCTACTGTCTCTATTGTATGACATACCAGCTAGATCTACTGTCTCTATTATATTATGACAGACCAGTGAGATCTACTGTGTCTATTCTATTATGACAAACCAGCAAGATCTACTGTCTCTATTATATTATGACAGACCAGCGAGATCTACTGTGTCTATTATATTATGACAGACCAGCTAGATCTACTGTCTCTATAGTATGACATACCAGCTAGATCTACTGTCTCTATTATATTATGACAGACCAGTGAGATCTACTGTGTCTATTCTATTATGACAAACCAGCAAGATCTACTGTCTCTATTATATTATGACAGACCAGCGAGATCTACTGTGTCTATTATATTATGACAGACCAGTGAGATCTACTGTGTCTATTCTATTATGACAAACCAGCAAGATCTACTGTCTCTATTATATTATGACAGACCAGCGAGATCTACTGTGTCTATTATATTATGACAGACCAGTGAGATCTACTGTGTCTATTCTATTATGACAAACCAGCAAGATCTACTGTCTCTATTATATTATGACAGACCAGCGAGATCTACTGTGTCTATTATATTATGACAGACCAGCTAGATCTACTGTCTCTATAGTATGACATACCAGCTAGATCTACTGTCTCTATTATATTATGACAGACCAGCTAGATCTACTGTCTCTATTATTTTATGACAGACCAGCTAGATCTACTGTCTCTGTTATATTATGACAGACCAGCTAGATCTACTGTGTCTATTATATTTTGACAGACCAGGTAGATCTACTGTCTCTATTCTATTATGATAGACTAGCAAGATCTACTGTCTCTATTATATTATGACAGACCAGCTAGATCTACTGTCTCAATTATATTATGACAGACCAGATAGATCTACTGTCTCTATAGTATGACATACCAGCTAGATCTACTGTCTCTATTATATTATGACAGACCAGCTAGATCTACTGTCTCTATTATATTATGACAGACCAGCTAGATCTACTGTCTCTATTGTATGACATTCCAGCTAGATCTACTGTCTCTATTATATTATGACAGACCAGCTAGATCTGTCTCTATTATATTATGACAGACCAGATAGATCTATTGTCTCTATTGCATTATGACAGACCAGCTAGATCTACTGTCTCTATTATATTATGACCGACCAGATAGATCTACTGTCTCTATTATATTATGACAGATCAGCTAGATCTACTGTCTGTATTATTTTATGACAGACCAGGTAGATATACTGTCTGTATTATATAATGACAGACCAGCTAGATCTACTGTCTCTATTATATTATGACAGACCAGCTATATCTACTGTCTCTATTATATTATGACAGACCAGCTATATCTACTGTCTCTATTGCATGATGGCAGACCAGCAAGATCTACTGTCTCTATTGTATGACATACCAGCTAGATCTACTGTCTCTATTATATTATGACAGACCAGTGAGATCTACTGTGTCTATTCTATTATGACAAACCAGCAAGATCTACTGTCTCTATTATATTATGACAGACCAGCGAGATCTACTGTGTCTATTATATTATGACAGACCAGCTAGATCTACTGTCTCTATAGTATGACATACCAGCTAGATCTACTGTCTCTATTATATTATGACAGACCAGTGAGATCTACTGTGTCTATTCTATTATGACAAACCAGCAAGATCTACTGTCTCTATTATATTATGACAGACCAGCGAGATCTACTGTGTCTATTATATTATGACAGACCAGTGAGATCTACTGTGTCTATTCTATTATGACAAACCAGCAAGATCTACTGTCTCTATTATATTATGACAGACCAGCGAGATCTACTGTGTCTATTATATTATGACAGACCAGTGAGATCTACTGTGTCTATTCTATTATGACAAACCAGCAAGATCTACTGTCTCTATTATATTATGACAGACCAGCGAGATCTACTGTGTCTATTATATTATGACAGACCAGCTAGATCTACTGTCTCTATAGTATGACATACCAGCTAGATCTACTGTCTCTATTATATTATGACAGACCAGCTAGATCTACTGTCTCTATTATTTTATGACATACCAGCAAGATCTACTGTCTCTATTGTATGACATACCAGCTAGATCTACTGTCTCTATTATATTATGACAGACCAGTGAGATCTACTGTGTCTATTCTATTATGACAAACCAGCAAGATCTACTGTCTCTATTATATTATGACAGACCAGCGAGATCTACTGTGTCTATTATATTATGACAGACCAGCTAGATCTACTGTCTCTATAGTATGACATACCAGCTAGATCTACTGTCTCTATTATATTATGACAGACCAGTGAGATCTACTGTGTCTATTCTATTATGACAAACCAGCAAGATCTACTGTCTCTATTATATTATGACAGACCAGCGAGATCTACTGTGTCTATTATATTATGATAGACCAGCAAGATCTACTGTCTCTATTATTTTATGACAGACCAGCTAGATCTACTGTCTCTGTTATATTATGACAGACCAGCTAGATCTACTGTGTCTATTATATTTTGACAGACCAGGAAGATCTTATGTCTCTATTCTATTATGATAGACCAGCAAGATCTACTGTTTCTATTATATTATGACAGACCAGCTAGATCTACTGTCTCTATTATATTATGGCAGACCAGGTCGATCTACTATCTCTATTATTTTATGACAGACCAGCTAGATCTACTGTCTCTATTATATTATGACAGACCAGCTATATCTACTGTCTCTGTTATATTATGACAGACCAGCTAGATCTACTGTGTCTATTATATTTTGACAGACCAGGTAGATCTACTGTCTCTATTCTATTATGATAGACTAGCAAGATCTACTGTCTCTATTATATATTGACAGACCAGCTAGATCTACTGTCTCTATTGTATTATGGCAGACCAGGTAGATCTACTGTCTCTATTATATTATGACAGACCAGCTAGATCTACTGTCTCAATTATATTATGACAGACCAGATAGATCTACTGTCTCTATTGTATTATGACAGACCAGCTAGATCTACTGTCTCTATTGTATTATGACCGACCAGCTAGATCTACTGTCTCTATTATATTATGACAGACCAGCTAGATCTACTGCCTATATTATACTTTGACAGACCAGGTAGATCTACTGTCTCTATTCTATTATGACAGACCAGATAGATCTACTGTCTCTATTATATTATGACAGACCAGCTAGATCTACTGTCTCTATTATTTTATGACCGACCAGCTAGATCTACTGTCTCTATTATTTTATGACAGACCAGCTAGATCTACTGTCTCTATTATATTATGACAGACCAGGTAGATCTACTGTCTCTATTATTTTATGACAGACCAGCTAGATCTACTGTCTCTATTATTTTATGACAGACCAGCTAGATCTACTGTCTCTATTATTTTATGACAGACCAGATAGATCTACTGTCTCTATTATTTTATGACAGACCAGCAAGATCTACTGTCTCTGTTACATTATGACAGACCAGATAGATCTACTGTCTCTATTGCATTATGGTAGTCCAGCTAGATCTACTGTCTCTATTGTATGACATACCAGCTATATCTACTGTCTCTATTATATTATGACAGACCAGCTAGATCTACTGTCTCTATTATATTATGACAGACCAGCTATATCTACTGTCTCTATTATATTATGACAGACCAGCTATATCTACTGTCTCTATTGCATGATGGCAGACCAGCAAGATCTACTGTCTCTATTGTATGACATACCAGCTAGATCTACTGTCTCTATTATATTATGACAGACCAGTGAGATCTACTGTGTCTATTCTATTATGACAAACCAGCAAGATCTACTGTCTCTATTATATTATGACAGACCAGCGAGATCTACTGTGTCTATTATATTATGACAGACCAGCTAGATCTACTGTCTCTATAGTATGACATACCAGCTAGATCTACTGTCTCTATTATATTATGACAGACCAGTGAGATCTACTGTGTCTATTCTATTATGACAAACCAGCAAGATCTACTGTCTCTATTATATTATGACAGACCAGCGAGATCTACTGTGTCTATTATATTATGACAGACCAGTGAGATCTACTGTGTCTATTCTATTATGACAAACCAGCAAGATCTACTGTCTCTATTATATTATGACAGACCAGCGAGATCTACTGTCTCTATTATATTATGACAGACCAGCTAGATCTACTGTGTCTATTATATTATGACAAACCAGCAAGATCTACTGTCTCTATTATATTATGACAGACCAGCTAGATCTAGTGTGTCTATTATATTAAGACAGACCTGCTAGATCTACTGTCTCTATTGTATGACATACCAGCTAGATCTACTGTCTCTATTATATTATGACAGACCAGCTTGATCTACTGTCTCCATTATTTTATGACAGACCAGCTAGATCTACTGTCTCTGTTATATTATGACAGACCAGCTCGATCTACTGTGTCTATTATATTTTGACAGACCAGGTAGATCTACTGTCTCTATTCTATTATGACAGACCAGGTAGATCTACTGTCTCTATTATATTATGACAGACCAGCTAGATCTACTATCTCAATTATATTATGACAGACCAGATAGATCTACTGTCTCTATAGTATGACATACCAGCTAGATCTACTGTCTCTATTATATTATGACAGACCAGCTAGATCTACTGTCTCTATTATATTATGACAGACCAGCTAGATCTACTGTCTCTATTGTATGACATTCCAGCTAGATCTACTGTCTCTATTATATTATGACAGACCAGCTAGATCTACTGTCTCTATTATATTATGACAGACCAGATAGATCTATTGTCTCTATTGCATTATGACAGACCAGCTAGATCTACTGTCTCTATTATATTATGACAGACCAGATAGATCTACTGTCTCTATTGTATTATGACAGACCAGCTAGATCTACTGTCTCTATTGTATGACATACCAGCTAGATCTACTGTGTCTATTATATTATGACAGACCAGCTATATCTACTGTCTCTATTATATTATGACAGACCAGATAGATCTACTGTCTCTGTTACATTATGACAGACCAGCTAGATCTACTGTCTCAATTATATTATGACAGACCAGATAGATCTACTGTCTCTATTATATTATGACAGACCAGCTAGATCTACTGTCTCTATTATATTATGACAGACCAGATAGATCTACTGTCTCTATTATATTATGACAGACCAGCTAGATCTACTGTCTCTATTGTTATGACAGACCAGCTAGATCTACTGTATCTATTCTATTATGATAGACTAGCAAGATCTACTGTCTCTATTATATTATGACAGACCAGCTAGATCTACTGTCTCTATTATTATATGACAGACCAGCTAAATCTACTGTCTCTCTGTCTCTATTATATTATGAGAGACCAGCTAGATCTACTGTCTCTATTATATTATGACAGACCAGATAGATCTACTGTCTCTATTGTATTATGACAGACCAGCTAGATCTACTGTCTCTATTGTATGACATACCAGCGAGATCTACTGTCTCTATTATATTATGACAGACCAGCTAGATCTACTGTCTCTATTATATTATCACAGACCAGCTAGATCTTCTGTCTCTATTATATTATGACAGACCAGCTAGATCTACTGTCTCTATTGTATGACATACCAGCGAGATCTACTGTCTCTATTATATTATGACAGACCAGCTAGATCTACTGTCTCTATTATATTATCACAGACCAGCTAGATCTACTGTCTCTATTATATTATGACAGACCAGCTAGATCTACTGTCTCTATTATATTATGACAGACCAGGTAGATCTACTGTCTCTATTATATTATGACAGACCAGCTAGATCTACTGTCTCTATTATTTTATGACAGACCAGCTAGATCTACTGTCTGTTATATTATGACAGACCAGCTAGATCTACTGTTTCTATTATATTATGACAGACCAGCTAGATCTACTGTATCTATTATATTATGATAGACCAGCAAGATCTACTGTTTCTATTATATTATGACAGACCAGCTAGATCTACTGTCTCTATTATATTATGGCAGACCAGGTCGATCTACTATCTCTATTATTTTATGACAGACCAGCTAGATCTCCTGTCTCTGTTATATTATGACAGACCAGGTAGATCTACTGTCTCTATTATATTATGACAGACCAGCTAGATCTACTGTCTCTATTATTTTATGACAGACCAGCTAGATCTACTGTCTCTGTTATATTATGACAGACCAGCTAGATCTACTGTGTCTATTATATTTTGACAGACCAGGAAGATCTACTGTCTCTATTCTATTATGATAGACCAGCAAGATCTACTGTTTCTATTATATTATGACAGACCAGCTAGATCTACTGTCTCTATTATATTATGGCAGACCAGGTCGATCTACTATCTCTATTATTTTATGACAGACCAGCTAGATCTACTGTCTCTATTATATTATGACAGACCAGCTATATCTACTGTCTCTGTTATATTATGACAGACCAGGAAGATCTACTGTCTCTATTATATTATGATAGACCAGCAAGATCTACTGTTTCTATTATATTTTGACAGACCAGGTAGATCTACTGTCTCTATTCTATTATGATAGACTAGCAAGATCTACTGTCTCTATTATATATTGACAGACCAGCTAGATCTACTGTCTCTATTGTATTATGGCAGACCAGGTAGATCTACTGTCTCTATTATATTATGACAGACCAGCTAGATCTACTGTCTCAATTATATTATGACAGACCAGATAGATCTACTGTCTCTATTGTATTATGACAGACCAGCTAGATCTACTGTCTCTATTATATTATGACCGACCAGCTAGATCTACTGTCTCTATTATATTATGACAGACCAGCTAGATCTACTGCCTATATTATACTTTGACAGACCAGGTAGATCTACTGTCTCTATTCTATTATGACAGACCAGATAGATCTACTGTCTCTATTATATTATGACAGACCAGCTAGATCTACTGTCTCTATTATTTTATGACAGACCAGCTAGATCTACTGTCTCTATTATATTATGACAGACCAGGTAGATCTACTGTCTCTATTATATTATGACAGACCAGCTAGATCTACTGTCTCTATTATTTTATGACAGATCAGCTAGATCTACTGTCTCTGTTGTATGACATACCAGCTAGATCTACTGTCTCTATTATTTTATGACAGACCAGATAGATCTACTGTCTCTATTATATTATGACAGACCAGCTAGATCTACTGTCTCTATTATTTTATGACAGACCAGCAAGATCTACTGTCTCTATTACATTATGACAGACCAGATAGATCTACTGTCTCCATTGCATTATGGTAGTCCAGCTAGATCTACTGTCTCTATTGTATGACATACCAGCTATATCTACTGTCTCTATTATATTATGACAGACCAGCTAGATCTACTGTCTCTATTATTTTATGACAGACACCAGCGAGATCTACTGTCTCTGTTACATTATGACAGACCAGCTAGATATACTGTGTCTATTATATTATGACAGACCAGCTATATCTACTCTCTCTATTATATTATGACAGACCAGCTATATCTACTCTCTCTATTATATTATGACCGACCAGATAGATCTACTGTCTCTGTTGCATTATGGCAGACCAGCAATATCTACTGTCTCCATTGTATGACATACCAGCTAGATCTACTGTCTCTATTATTTTATGACAGACCAGCTAGATCTACTGTCTCTATTATTTTATGACAGACCAGCTAGATCTACTGTCTCTATTATTTTATGACAGACCAGCTAGATCTACTGTCTCTATTGTATTATGACATACCAGCTAGATCTACTGTCTCTATTATTTTATGACAGACCAGCTAGATCTACTGTCTCTATTATTTTATGACAGACCAGCTAGATCTACTGTCTCTATTATATTATGACAGACCAGCTAGATCTACTGTCTCTATTATATTTTGACAGACCAGCTAGATCTACTGTCTCTATTATAGTATGACATACCAGCAAGATCTACTGTGTCTATTATATTTTGACAGACCAGGTAGATCTACTGTCTCTATTCTATTATGATAGACCAGCAAGATCTACTGTCTCTATTATGTCTCTATTATATTATGACAGACCAGCTAGATCTACTGTCTCTATTGTATTATGGCAAACCAGCAATATCTACTGTCTCTATTATATTATGACAGACCAGCGAGATCTACTGTGTCTATTATATTATGACAAACCAGCAATATCTACTGTCTCTATTATATTATGACAGACCAGCTAGATCTACTGTGTCTATTATATTATGACAGACCAGCTAGATCTACTGTCTCTATTCTATTATGATAGACCAGCAAGATCTACTGTTTCTATTATATTATGACAGACCAGCTAGATCTACTGTCTCTATTATTTTATGACAGACCAGCTAGATCTACTGTCTCTGTTATATTATGGCAGACCAGGTCGATCTACTATCTCTATTATTTTATGACAGACCAGCTAGATCTCTGTCTCTGTTGTATTATGACAGACCAGCTAGATCTACTGTCTCTATTATATTATGACAGACCAGCGAGATCTACTGTGTCTATTATATTATGACAAACCAGCAAGATCTACTGTCTCTATTATATTATGACAGACCAGTTAGATCTACTGTGTCTATTATATTATGACAGACCAGCTAGATCTACTGTCTCTATAGTATGACATACCAGCAAGATCTACTGTGTCTATTATATTTTGACAGACCAGGTAGATCTACTGTCTCTATTCTATTATTCTATTATGATAGACCAGCAAGATCTACTGTCTCTATTATGTCTCTATTATATTATGACAGACCAGCTAGATCTACTGTCTGTATTATTTTATGACAGACCAGGTAGATATACTGTCTCTATTATATTATGACAGACCAGCTAGATCTACTGTCTCTATTATATTATGACAGACCAGGTAGATCTACTGTCTCTATTATATTATGACAGACCAGCTATAGCTACTGTCTCTATTATATTATGACAGACCAGCTAGATCTACTGTCTCTATTGTATGACAGACCAGCTAGATCTACTGTCTCTATTATATTATGACAGACCAGCTAGATCTACTGTCTCTATTATTTTAGACAGACCAGCAAGATCTACTGTCTAAGTTATATTATGACAGACCAGCTAGATCTACTGTGTCTATTATATTATGACAGACCAGCTATATCTACTGTCTCTATTATATTATGACAGACCAGATAGATCTACTGTCTCTATTGCATTATGGCAGACCAGCTAGATCTACTGTCTCTATTGTATGACATACCAGCTAGATCTACTGTCTCTATTATATTATGACAGACCAGCTAGATCTACTGTCTCTATTATTTTATGACAGACCAGCTAGATCTACTGTCTCTGTTATATTATGACAGACCAGCTAGATCTACTGTCTCTATTATATTTTGACAGACCAGGTAGATCTACTGTCTCTATTCTATTATGACAGACCAGCTAGATCTACTGTCTCTATTATATTATGACAGACCAGATAGATCTACTGTCTCTATTATATTATGACAGACCAGCTAGATCTACTGTCTCTATTATATTATGACAGACCAGCTAGATCTACTGTCTCTATTATATTATGACAGACCAGCTAGATCTACTGCCTCTATTATATTTGACAGACCAGGTAGATCTACTGTCTCTATTCTATTATGACAGACCAGCTAGATCTACTGTCTCTATTATATTATGACCGACCAGCTAGATCTACTGTCTCTATTATTTTATGACAGACCAGCTAGATCTACTGTCTCTATTCTATTATGACAGACCAGCAAGATCTACTGTCTCTATTATATTATGACAGACCAGCTAGATCTACTGTCTCTATTATATTATGACAGACCAGCTAGATCTACTGTCTCTATTATATTATGACAGACCAGCTAGATCTACTGTGTCTATTATATTTTGACAGACCAGGAAGATCTACTGTCTCTATTCTATTATGACAGACCAGCAAGATCTACTGTCTCTATTATATTATGACATACCAGCTAGATCTACTGTCTCTATTATTTTATGACAGACCAGCTAGATCTACTGTCTCTGTTATATTATGACAGACCAGCTAGATCTACTGTCTCTAATATATTTGACAGACCAGGAAGATCTACTGTCTCTATTATATTATGATAGACCAGCAAGATCTACTGTCTCTATTATATTATGACAGACCAGCTAGATCTACTGTCTCTGTTATATTTTGACAGACCAGCTAGATCTACTGTCTCTATTATATTATGACAGACCAGCTAGATCTACTGTCTCTATTATATTATGACAAACCAGCTAGATCTACTGTCTCTATTATATTATGACAGACCAGCTAGATCTACTGTGTCTATTATATTATGACAGACCAGCTAGATCTACTGTCTCTATTATATGACAGACCAGCAAGATCTACTGTGTCTATTATATTTTGACAGACCAGGTAGATCTACTGTCTCTATTCTATTATGATAGACCAGCAAGATCTACTGTCTCTATTATGTCTCTATTATATTATGACAGACCAGCTAGATCTACTGTCTCTATTGTATTATGGCAGACCAGGTAGATCTACTGTCTCTATTATATTATGACAGACCAGCTAGATCTACTGTCTCTATTCTATTATAACAGACCAGATAGATCTCCTGTCTCTATTGTATTATGACATACCTGCTAGATCTACTGTCTCTATTATATTATGACAGATCAGCTAGATCTACTGTCTGTATTATTTTATGACAGACCAGGTAGATATACTGTCTGTATTATATAATGACAGACCAGCTAGATCTACTGTCTCTATTATATTATGACAGACCAGCTATATCTACTGTCTCTATTATATTATGACAGACCAGCTATATCTACTGTCTCTATTGCATGATGGCAGACCAGCAAGATCTACTGTCTCTATTGTATGACATACCAGCTAGATCTACTGTCTCTATTATATTATGACAGACCAGTGAGATCTACTGTGTCTATTCTATTATGACAAACCAGCAAGATCTACTGTCTCTATTATATTATGACAGACCAGCTAGATCTACTGTGTCTCTATTATATTATGACAGACCAGCTAGATCTACTGTCTCTATTGTATGACATACCAGCTAGATCTACTGTCTCTATTATATTATGATAGACCAGCTAGATCTACTGTCTCTATTATATTATGACAGACCATCTAGATCTACTGTCTCTGATATATTATGACAGACCAGCTCGATCTACTGTGTCTATTATATTTTGACAGACCAGGTAGATCTACTGTCTCTATTCTATTATGATAGACCAGCAAGATCTGCTGTCTCTATTATATTATGACAGACCAGCTAGATCTACTGTCTCTATTATTTTATGACAGACCAGCTAGATCTACTGTCTCTGTTGTATGACATACCAGCTAGATCTACTGTCTCTATTATATTATGACAGACCAGCTAGATCTACTGTCTCTGTTATTTCATGACAGACCAGCTAGATCTACTGTCTCTATTGTATGACATTCCAGCTAGATCTACTGTCTCTATTATATTATGACAGACCAGCTAGATCTACTGTCTCTATTATATTATGACAGACCAGCATAGATCTACTGTCTCTATTATATTATGACAGACCAGATAGATCTACTGTCTCTATTATATTATGACAGACCAGATAGATCTACTGTCTCTATTATATTATGACAGACCAGCTAGATCTACTGTCTCTATTGTATGACATACCAGCTAGATCTACTGTCTCTATTATATTATGACAGACCAGCTAGATCTACTGTCTCTATTATTTTATGACAGACCAGCAAGATCTACTGTCTCTGTTACATTATGACAGACCAGCTAGATCTACTGTCTCTATTATATTTTGACAGACCAGCTAGATCTACTGTCTCTATTGTATTATGACAGACCAGCTAGATCTACTGTCTCTATTATTTTATGACAGACCAGCAAGATCTACTGTCTCTGTTACATTATGACAGACCAGCTAGATCTACTGTCTCTATTGCATTATGACAGACCAGCTAGATCTACTGTCTCTATTATATTATGACAGACCAGCTAGATCTACTGTCTCTATTATATTATGACAGACCAGCTAGATCTACTGTCTCTATTGTATTATGACAGACCAGCTAGATCTACTGTCTCTATTATATTATGACAGACTAGCTAGATCTACTGTCTCTATTATATTATGACAGACCAGCTAGATCTACTGTCTCTATTATATTATGACAGACCAGCTAGATCTACTGTCTCTATTATATTATGACAGACCAGCTAGATCTACTGTCTCTATTATATTATGACAGACCAGATAGATCTACTGTCTCTATTGTATTATGACAGACCAGCTAGATCTACTGTCTCTATTATATTATGACAGACCAGCTAGATCTACTGTCTCTATTATTTTATGACAGACCAGCTAGATCTACTGTCTCGATTATTTTATGACAGACCTGCTAGATCTACTGTCTCTATTATTTTATGACAGACCAGCTAGATCTACTGTCTCTGTTATATTATGACAGACCAGCTAGATCAACTGTCTCTGTTATATTATGACAGACCAGCTAGATCTACTGTCTCTATTATATTATGACAGACCAGCTAGATCTACTGTCTCTATTATATTTTGACAGACCAGCTAGATCTACTGTCTCTGTTATATTATGACAGACCAGCCAAATCTACTGTCTCTATTATATTATGACAGACCAGCTAGATCTACTATCTCTATTATATTTTGACAGACCAGCTAGATCTACTGTCTCTATTGTATGACAGACCAGCTAGATCTACTGTGTCTATTATATTTTGACAGACCAGGAAGATCTACTGTCTCTATTCTATTATGATAGACCAGCAAGATCTACTGCTTCTATTATGTTATGACAGACCAGCTAGATCTTCTGTCTCTATTATATCATGACAGACCAGCTATATCTACTGTCTCTATTATATTATGACAGACCAGCTAGATCTACTGTCTCTATTATATTATGACAGACCAGCTAGATCTACTGTCTCTATTATATTATGACAGACCAGATAGATCTACTGTCTCTATTGTATTATGACAGACCAGCTAGATCTACTGTCTCTATTATATTATGACATACCAGCTAGATCTACTGTCTCTATTATATTATGACAGACCAGCTAGATCTACTGTCTCTATTATTTTATGACAGACCAGCTAGATCTACTGTCTCTATTATATTATGACAGACCAGCTAGATCTACCGTGTCTATTATAATTTGACAGACCAGCTAGATCTACCGTGTCTATTATATTATGACAGACCAGCTAGATCTACTGTCTCTGTTATAATTTGACAGACCAGCTAGATATACTGTCTCTATTATATTATGACAGACCAGCTAGATCTACTGTCTGTATTATATTATGACAGACCAGGTAGATCTACTGTCTCTATTATATTATGACAGACCAGCTAGATCTACTGTCCCTATTATATTATGACATACCAGCTAGATCTACTGTCTCTATTATACTATGACAGACCAGGTAGATCTACTGTCTCTATTATATTATGACAGACCAGCTAGATCTACTGTCTCTATTATATTTTGACATACCAGGTAGATCTACTGTCTCTATTATATTATGACAGACCAGCTAGATCTACTGTCTCTATTGTATTATGACAGACCAGCTAGATCTACTGTCTGTATTATATTATGACAGACCAGCTAGATCTACTGTCTCTATTATATTATGACAGACCAGATAGATCTACTGTCTCTATTGTATTATGACAGACCAGCTAGATCTACTGTCTCTATTATATTATGACAGACCAGCTAGATCTACTGTCTCTATTATATTATGACAGACCAGCTAGATCTACTGTCTCTATTATACCTTGACAGACCAGCTAGATCTACTGTCTCTATTATATTATGACAGACCAGCTAGATCTACTGTCTCTGTTATATTATGACAGACCAGCTAGATCTACTGTGTTTATTATATTTTGACAGACCAGGTAGATCTACTGTCTCTATTCTATTATGATAGACTAGCAAGATCTAATGTCTCTATTATATTATGACAGACCAGCTAGATCTACTGTCTCTATTGTATTATGACAGACCAGCTAGATCTACTGTCTGTATTCATATTATGACAGACCAGCTAGATCTACTGTCTCTATTATATTATGACAGACCAGATAGATCTACTGTCTCTATTATATTATGACAGACCAGCTAGATCTACTGTCTCTATTATATTATGACAGACCAGCTAGATCTACTGTCTCTATTATATTATGACAGACCAGCTAGATCTACTGTCTCTATTATACCTATGACAGACCAGCTAGATCTACTGTCTCTATTATATTATGACAGACCAGCTAGATCTACTGTCTCTATTATATTATGACCGACCAGCTAGATCTACTGTCTCTATTATATTTTGACAGACCAGCTAGATCTACTGTCTCTATTATATTTGACAGACCAGCTAGATCTACTGTCTCTATTATATTATGACAGACCAGCTAGATCTACTGTCTCTGTTATATTATGACAGACCAGCTAGATCTACTGTCTCTATTATATTATGACAGACCAGCTAGATCTACTGTCTCTATTATTTTATGACAGACCAGCTAGATCTACTGTCTCTATTATATTATGACAGACCAGCTAGATCTACTGTGTCTATTATATTTGACAGACCAGCTAAGATCTACTGTCTCTATTCTATTATGACAGACCAGCAAGATCTACTGTTTCTATTATATTATGACAGACCAGCTAGATCTACTGTCTCTATTATATTATGGCAGACCAGGTCGATCTACTATCTCTATTATTTTATGACAGACCAGCTAGATCTCCTGTCTCTGTTATATTATGACAGACCAGCTAGATCTACTGTCTCTATTATATTATGACAGACCAGGAAGATCTACTGTCTCTATTATATTATGACAAACCAGCAAGATCTACTGTCTCTATTATATTATGACAGACCAGCTAGATCTACTGTCTCTATTATATTATGACAGACCAGCTAGATCTACTGTCTCTATTATATTATGACAGACCAGCTAGATCTACTGTCTCTATTCTATTATGATAGACCAGCAAGATCTACTGTTTCTATTATATTATGACAGACCAGCTAGATCTACTGTCTCTATTCTATTATGATAGACCAGCAAGATCTACTGTCTCTATTATATTATGACAGACCAGCTAGATCTACTGTCTCTATTATTTTATGACAGACCAGCTAGATCTACTGTCTCTATTATATTATGACAGACCAGCTAGATCTACTGTCTCTATTATATTATGACAGACCAGATAGATCTACTGTCTCTATTGTATTATGACAGACCAGCTAGATCTACTGTCTCTATTATATTATGACAGACCAGCTAGATCTACTGTCTCTATTATATTATGACAGACCAGCTAGATCTACTGTCTCTGTTATATTATGACAGACCAGCTAGATCTACTGTCTCTATTATATTATGACAGACCAGCTAGATCTACTGTCTCTATTATATTATGACAGACCAGATAGATCTACTGTCTCTATTATATTATGACAGACCAGATAGATCTACTGTCTCTATTATATTATGACAGACCAGATAGATCTACTGTCTCTATTATATTATGACAGACCAGCTAGATCTACTGTCTCTATTATTTTATGACAGACCAGCTAGATCTACTGTCTCTGTTATATTATGACAGACCAGCTAGATCTACTGTCTCTATTATATTTGACAGACCAGCTAGATCTACTGTCTCTATTATATTATGACAGACCAGCTAGATCTACTGTCTCTATTATATTATGACAGACCAGCTAGATCTACTGTCTCTATTATATTATGACAGACCAGCTAGATCTACTGTCTCTATTGTATGACATACCAGCGAGATCTACTGTCTCTATTATATTATGACAGACCAGCTAGATCTACTGTCTCTATTATTTTATGACAGACCAGTTAGATCTTCCGTCTCTATTATATTATGACAAACCAGCTAGATCTACTGTCTCTATTATACTTTGGCAGACCAGGTAGATCTACTGTCTCTATTATATTATGACAGACCAGCTAGATCTACTGTCTCTATTATATTATGACAGACCAGCTAGATCTACTGTCTCTATTATTTTATGACAGACCAGCTTGATCTACTGTCTCTGTTATATTATGACAGACCAGCTAGATCTACTGTGTCTATTATATTTTGACAGACCAGGGAGATCTACTGTCTCTATTACATTATGACAGACCAGCAAGATCTACTGTCTCTATTATATTATGACAGACCAGCTAGATCTACTGTCTCTATTATATTATGACAGACCAGCTAGATCTACTGTCTCTATTATTTTATGACAGACCAGCTAGATCTACTGTCTCTATTATTATGACAGACCAGCTAGATCTACTGTCTCTATTATATTATGACAGACCAGCTAGATCTACTGTCTCTATTATATTATGACAGACCAGCTAGATCTACTGTCTCTATTATATTATGACAGACCAGCTAGATCTACTGTCTCTATTATATTTTGACAGACCAGCTAGATCTACTGTCTCTATTGTATTATGACAGACCAGATAGATCTACTGTCTCTATTATATTATGACAGACCAGCTAGATCTACTGTCTCTATTATATTATGACAGACCAGATAGATCTACTGTCTCTATTATATTATGACAGACCAGCTAGATCTACTGTCTCTATTATTTTATGACAGACCAGCAAGATCTACTGTCTCTATTATTTTATGACAGACCAGCTAGATCTACTGTCTCTGTTATATTTTGACAGACCAGCTAGATCTACTGTCTCTATTATATTATGACAGACCAGCTAGATCTACTGTCTCTATTATATTATGACAAACCAGCAATATCTACTGTCTCTATTATATTATGACAGACCAGCTAGATCTACTGTCTCTATTATATTATGACAGACCAGCTAGATCTACTGTCTCTATTATATTATGACAGACCAGCTAGATCTACTGTCTCTATTATTTTATGACAGACCAGCTAGATCTACTGTCTCTATTATATTATGACAGACCAGCTAGATCTACTGTCTCTATTATATTATGACAGACCAGATAGATCTACTGTCTCTATTATATTATGACAGACCAGCTAGATCTACTGTCTCTATTATATTATGACAGACCAGCTAGATCTACTGTCTCTATTATATTATGACAGACCAGCTAGATCTACTGTCTCATTATATTATGACAGACCAGATAGATCTACTGTCTCTATTATATTATGACAGACCAGCTAGATCTACTGTCTCTATTATATTATGACAGACCAGCTAGATCTACTGTCTCTATTATATTATGACCGACCAGCTAGATCTACTGTCTATTATATTTTGACAGACCAGGTAGATCTACTATCTCTATTATAATATGACAGTCCAGCTAGATCTACTGTCTCTATTATATTATGACAGACCAGCTAGATCTACTGTCTCTATTATATTATGACAGACCAGCTAGATCTACTGTCTCTATTATATTATGACAGACCAGCTAGATCTACTGTCTCTATTATATTATGACAGACCAGCTAGATCTACTGTCTGTGTTATAACATGACAGACCAGCTAGATCTACTGTCTCTATTATGTTATGACGGACGAGCTAGATCAACTGTCTCTATTATTTTATGACAGACCAGCTAGATCTACTGTCTCTGTTATATTATGACAGACCAGCTAGATCTACTGTGTCTATTATATTTTGACAGACCAGGAAGATCTACTGTCTCTATTCTATTATGATAGACCAGCAAGATCTACTGTTTCTAGACAGACCAGCTAGATCTACTGTCTCTATTATATTATGACAGACCTGTCTCTATTATATTATGACAGACCAGCTAGATCTACTGTCTCTATTATATTATGACAGACCAGCTAGATCTACTGTCTCTATTATATTATGACAGACCAGCTAGATCTACTGTCTCTATTATATTATGACAGACCAGCTAGATCTACTGTCTCTATTATATTATGACAGACCAGCTAGATCTACTGTCTCTATTATATTATGACAGACCAGCAAGATCTACTGTCTCTATTATATTATGACAGACCAGCTAGATCTACTGTGTCTATTATATTATGACAGACCAGCTAGATCTACTGTCTCTATTCTATTATGATAGACCAGCAAGATCTACTGTTTCTATTATATTATGACAGACCAGCTAGATCTACTGTCTCTATTATATTATGGCAGACCAGGTCGATCTACTATCTCTATTATTTTATGACAGACCAGCTAGATCTCTGTCTCTGTTATATTATGACAGACCAGCTAGATCTACTGTCTCTATTATATTATGACAGACCAGGAAGATCTACTGTCTCTATTATATTATGACAGACCAGCTAGATCTACTGTCTCTATTATATTATGACAAACCAGCAAGATCTACTGTCTCTATTATATTATGACAGACCAGCTAGATCTACTGTCTCTATTATATTATGACAGACCAGCTAGATCTACTGTCTCTATTATATTATGACAGACCAGCTAGATCTACTGTCTCTATTATATTATGACAGACCAGCTAGATCTACTGTCTCTATTATATTATGATGGCAGACCAGCAGATCTACTGTCTCTATTATATTATGACAGACCAGCTAGATCTACTGTCTGTATTATTTTATGACAGACCAGCTAGATCTACTGTCTCTATTATATTATGACAGACCAGCTAGATCTACTGTCTCTATTGTATGACATACCAGCTAGATCTACTGTCTCTATTATATTATGACAGACCAGCTAGATCTACTGTCTCTATTATTTTAGACAGACCAGCAAGATCTACTGTCTCTATTATATTATGACAGACCAGCTAGATCTACTGTCTCTATTATATTATGACAGACCAGCTATATCTACTGTCTCTATTATATTATGACAGACCAGATAGATCTACTGTCTCTATTGCATTATGATAGACTAGCAAGATCTAATGTCTCTATTATATTATGACAGACCAGCTAGATCTACTGTCTCTATTGTATTATGGCAGACCAGGTAGATCTACTGTCTGTATTCAATTATGACAGACCAGCTAGATCTACTGTCTCAATTATATTATGACAGACCAGATAGATCTACTGTCTCTATTGTATTATGACAGACCAGCTAGATCTACTGTCTCTATTATATTATGACCGACCAGCTAGATCTACTGTCTCTATTATATTATGACAGACCAGCTAGATCTACTGTCTCTATTATACCTTGACAGACCAGGTAGATCTACTGTCTCTATTCTATTATGACATACCAGATAGATCTACTGTCTCTATTATATTATGACCGACAAGCTAGATCTACTGTCTCTATTATTTTATGACCGACCAGCTAGATCTACTGTTTCTATTATATTATGACAGACCAGCTAGATCTACTGTCTCTATTATTTTTAGACAGACCAGCAAGATCTACTGTCTCTGTTATATTATGACAGACCAGCTAGATCTACTGTGTCTATTATATTATGACAGACCAGCTATATCGACTGTCTCTATTATATTATGACAGACCAGATAGATCTACTGTCTCTATTGCATTATGACAGACCAGCTAGATCTACTGTCTCTATTGTATGACATACCAGCTAGATCTACTGTCTCTATTATATTATGACAGACCAGCTAGATCTACTGTCTCTATTATTTTATGACAGACCAGCTAGATCTCCTGTCTCTGTTATATTATGACAGACCAGCTAGATCTACTGTCTCTATTATATTATGACAGACCAGGAAGATCTACTGTCTCTATTCTATTATGATAGACCAGCAAGATCTACTGTGTCTATTATATTATGACAAACCAGCAAGATCTACTGTCTCTATTATATTATGCCAGACCAGCTAGATCTGTGTCTATTATATTATGACAGACCAGCTAGATCTACTGTCTCTATTCTATTATGATAGACCAGCAAGATCTACTGTTTCTATTATATTATGACAGACCAGCTAGATCTACTGTCTCTATTATATTATGGCAGACCAGGTCGATCTACTATCTCTATTATTTTATGACAGACCAGCTAGATCTCCTGTCTCTGTTGTATTATGACATACCAGCTAGATCTACTGTCTCTATTATATTATGACAGACCAGTTAGATCTACTGTGTCTATTATATTATGACAGACCAGCTAGATCTACTGTCTCTATAGTATGACATACCAGCAAGATCTACTGTGTCTATTATATTTTGACAGACCAGGTAGATCTACTGTCTCTATTATATTATGATAGACCAGCAAGATCTACTGTCTCTATTATGTCTCTATTATATTATGACAGACAAGCTAGATCTACTGTCTCTATTGTATTATGGCAGACCAGGTAGATCTACTGTCTCTATTATATTATGACAGATCAGCTAGATCTACTGTCTGTATTATTTTATGACAGACCAGGTAGATATACTGTCTGTATTATATAATGACAGACCAGCTAGATCTACTGTCTCTATTATATTATGACAGACCAGCTAGATCTACTGTCTCTATATGTATGACATACCAGCTAGATCTACTGTCTCTATTATATTATGACAGACCAGCTAGATCTACTGTCTCTATTATTTTTAGACAGACCAGCAAGATCTACTGTCTCTGTTATATTATGACAGACCAGCTAGATCTACTGTCTCTATTATATTATGACAGACCAGCTATATCTACTGTCTCTATTATATTATGACAGACCAGATAGATCTACTGTCTCTATTGCATTATGACAGACCAGCTAGATCTACTGTCTCTATTGTATGACATACCAGCGAGATCTACTGTCTCTATTATATTATGACAGACCAGCTAGATCTACTGTCTCTATTATTTTATGACAGACCAGCTAGATCTACTGTCTCTATTATATTATGACAGACCAGCTAGATCTACTGTCTCTATTATATTTTGACAGACCAGGTAGATCTACTGTCTCTATTCTATTATGATAGACCAGCAAGATCTGCTGTCTCTATTATATTATGACAGACCAGCTAGATCTACTGTCTGTATTATATTATGGCAGACCAGCTAGATCTACTGTCTCTATTATATTATGACAGACCAGCTAAATCTACTGTCTCTCTGTCTCTATTATATTATGACAGACCAGCTAGATCTACTGTCTCTATTATATTATGACAGACCAGCTAGATCTACTGTCTCTATTATATTATGACAGACCAGCTAGATCTACTGTCTCTATTGTACCATGACAGACCAGGTAGATCTACTGTCTCTATTCTATTATGACAGACCAGATAGATCTACTGTCTCTATTATATTATGACAGACAAGCTAGATCTACTGTCTCTATTATTTTATATGACAGACCAGCTAGATCTACTGTCTCTATTATATTTTGACAGACCAGCTAGATCTACTGTCTCTATAGTATGACATACCAGCAAGATCTACTGTGTCTATTATATTTTGACAGACCAGGTAGATCTACTGTCTCTATTCTATTATGATAGACCAGCAAGATCTACTGTCTCTATTATGTCTCTATTATATTATGACAGACCAGCTAGATCTACTGTCTCTATTGTATTATGGCAGACCAGGTAGATCTACTGTCTCTATTATATTATGACAGACCAGCTAGATCTACTGTCTCTATTATTTTATGACAGACCAGGTAGATATACTGTCTCTATTATATAATGACAGACCAGCCAAATCTACTGTCTCTATTATATTATGACATACCAGCTAGATCTACTGTCTCTATTATATTATGACAGACCAGCTAGATCTACTGTCTCTATTGTATGACATACCAGCTAGATCTACTGTCTCTATTATATTATGACAGACCAGCTAGATCTACTGTCTCTATTATTTTTAGACAGACCAGCAAGATCTACTGTCTCTGTTACATTATGACAGACCAGCTAGATCTACTGTCTCTATTATATTATGACAGACCAGCTAGATCTACTGTCTCTATTATATTATGACAGACCAGCTAGATCTACTGTCTCTATTCTATTATGACAGACCAGGTAGATCTACTGTCTCTATTATATTATGACAGACCAGCTAGATCTACTGTCTCTATTATATAATGACAGACCAGCTTGATCTACTGTCTCCATTATTTCATGACAGACCAGCTCGATCTACTGTGTCTATTATATTTTGACAGACCAGGTAGATCTACTGTCTCTATTCTATTATGATAGACCAGCAAGATCTACTGTCTCTATTATATTATGACAGACCAGCTAGATCTACTGTCTCTATTGTATTATGGCAGACCAGGTAGATCTACTGTCTCTATAATAGTATGACAGACCAGCTAGATCTACTGTCTCTATTATATTTTGACAGACCAGATAGATCTACTGTCTCTATTATATTATGACCGACCAGCTAGATCTACTGTCTCTATTATATTATGACAGACCAGCTAGATCTACTGTCTCTATTATATTATGACAGACCAGCTAGATCTACTGCCTATATTATACTTTGACAGACCAGGTAGATCTACTGTCTCTATTCTATTATGACAGACCAGATAGATCTACTGTCTCTATTATATTATGACAGACCAGATAGATCTACTGTCTCTATTATATTATGACAGACCAGATAGATCTACTGTCTCTATTATTTTATGACAGACCAGCTAGATCTACTGTCTCTATTATACTTTGACAGACCAGGTAGATCTACTGTCTCTATTCTATTATGACAGACCAGATAGATATACTGTCTCTATTATATTATGACAGACCAGCTAGATCTACTGTCTCTATTGTATGACATACCAGCTAGATGTACTGTCTCTATTATATTATGACAGACCAGCTAGATCTACTGTCTCTATTATTTTATGACAGACCAGCAAGATCTACTGTCTCTGTTACATTATGACAGACCAGATAGATCTACTGTCTCTATTGCATTATGGCAGACCAGCTAGATCTACTGTCTCTATTATATTATGACAGACCAGCTATATCTACTGTCTCTATTATATTATGACAGACCAGCTAGATCTACTGTCTCTATTATTTTATGTCAGACACCAGCGAGATCTACTGTCTCTGTTACATTATGACAGACCAGCTAGATATACTGTGTCTATTATATTATGACAGACCAGCTATATCTACTCTCTCTATTATATTATGACAGACCAGATAGATCTAGGTCCTTCTGTTATATTAGTTGGTAGACCAGCATGGCGCTTGTAACGCCAGGGTAGTGGGTTCGACCAGGGACCACCCATACGTAGAATGACTGTAAGTCTACTTTGGATAAAAGCGTCTGCTAAATGGCATATATTATTATTATTATTATATTATCTACTGTCTCTATTGCATTATGGCAGACCAGCAATATCTACTGTCTCCATTGTATGACATACCAGCTGGATCTACTGTCTCTATTATTTTATGACAGACCAGCTAGATCTACTGTCTCTATTATTTTATGACAGACCAGCTAGATCTACTGTCTCTATTATTTTATGACAGACCAGCTAGATCTACTGTCTCTGTTGTATGACATACCAGCTAGATCTACTGTCTCTATTATATTATGACAGACCAGCTAGATCTACTGTCTCTATTATATTTTGACAGACCAGCTCGATCTACTGTCTCTATTATATTATGACAGACCAGCTAGATCTACTGTCTCTGTTATATTATGACAGACCAGCTAGATCTACTGTGTCTATTATATTTTGACAGACCAGGAAGATCTACTGTCTCTATTCTATTATGATAGACCAGCAAGATCTACTGTCTCTATTATATTATGACAGACCAGCTAGATTTACGGTCTCTATTATGTTATGGCAGACCAGGTAGATCTACTGTCTCTATTATTTTATGACAGACCAGCTAGATCTACTGTCTCTGTTATATTATGACAGACCAGCTAGATCTACTGTCTCTATTATATTATGACAGACCAGCGAGATCTACTGTGTCTATTATATTATGACAAACCAGCAATATCTACTGTCTCTATTATATTATGACAGACCAGCTAGATCTACTGTGTCTATTATATTATGACAGACCAGCTAGATCTACTGTCTCTATTATATTATGGCAGACCAGGTCGATCTACTATCTCTATTATTTTATGACAGACCAGCTAGATCTCCTGTCTCTGTTATATTATGACAGACCAGCTAGATCTACTGTCTCTATTATATATATTATGACAGACCAGGTCGATCTACTGTCTCTATTATTTTATGACAGACCAGCTAGATCTACTGTCTCTATTATATTATGACAGACCAGCTAGATCTACTGTCTCTATTATACTATGACAGACCAGCTAGATCTACTGTCTCAATTATATTATGACAGACCAGATAGATCTACTGTCTCTATTGTATTATGACAGACCAGCTAGATCTACTGTCTCTATTATATTATGACCGACCAGCAAGATCTACTGTCTCTATTATATTATGACAGACCAGCTAGATCTACTGTCTCTATTATACCTTGACAGACCAGGTAGATCTACTGTCTCTATTCTATTATGACATACCAGATAGATCTACTGTCTCTATTATATTATGACCGACAAGCTAGATCTACTGTCTCTATTATTTTATGACAGACCAGCTAGATCTACTGTCTCTATTATATTTTGACAGACCAGCTAGATCTACTGTCTCTATTATATTATGACAGACCAGCTAGATCTACTGTCTGTGTTATATTATGACAGACCAGCTAGATCTACTGTCTCTATTATATTATGACAGACCAGCTAGATCTACTGTCTCTATTATTTTATGACAGACCAGCTAGATCTACTGTCTCTGTTATATTATGACAGACCAGCTAGATCTACTGTGTCTATTATATTTTGACAGACCAGGAAGATCTACTGTCTCTATTATATTATGATAGACCAGCAAGATCTACTGTTTCTATTATATTATGATAGACCAGCAAGATCTACTGTTTCTATTATATTATGACAGACCAGCTAGATCTACTGTCTCTATTATATTATGACAGACCAGCTTAGATCTTCCTGTCTCTATTATATTATGACAGACCAGCTAGATCTACTGTCTCTATTATATTATGACAGACCAGGAAGATCTACTGTCTCTATTCTATTATGATAGACCAGCAAGATCTACTGTCTCTATTATATTATGACAGACCAGCTAGATCTACTGTCTCTATTATATTGTCTCTATTATATTATGACAGACCAGCTAGATCTACTGTCTCTATTATATTATGACAGACCAGCTAAATCTACTGTCTCTATTATATTATGACAGACCAGCTAGATCTACTGTCTCTATTCTATTATGACAGACCAGCTAGATCTACTGTCTCTATTATATTATGACAAACCAGCTGATCTACTGTCTCTATTATATTATGACAGACCAGCAAGATCTACTGTCTCTATTATATTATGACAGACCAGCTAGATCTACTGTCTCTATTATTATGACAGACCAGCTAGATCTACTGTCTCTATTATATTATGACAGACCAGCGAGATCTACTGTCTCTATTATATTATGCATACCAGCAAGATCTACTGTCTCTATTATATTATGACAGACCAGCTAGATCTACTGTCTCTATTATATTATGACAGACCAGCTAGATCTACTGTCTCTATTATATTATGACAGACCAGCTAGATCTACTGTCTCTATTATATTATGACTAGCTAGATCTGTCTCTATTATATTATGACAGACCAGCTAGATCTACTGTGTCTATTATATTATGACAGACCAGCTAGATCTACTGTCTCTATTATATATGACAGACCAGCAAGATCTACTGTCTCTATTATATTATGACAGACCAGATAGATCTACTGTCTCTATTTATTATGATAGACCAGCAAGATCTACTGTCTCTATTATGTATTATTATGACAGACCAGCTAGATCTACTGTCTGTATTTATTATGGCAGACCAGCTAGATCTACTGTCTCTATTATATTATGACAGATCAGCTAGATCTACTGTCTCTATTATTTTATGACAGACCAGCTAGATCTACTGTCTCTATTATATTATGACAGACCAGCTAGATCTACTGTCTCTATTATTTATGACAGACCAGCTAGATCTACTGTCTCTATTATATTATGACAGACCAGCTAGATCTACTGTCTCTATTATTTTAGACAGACCAGCTAGATCTACTGTCTCTGTTACATTATGACAGACCAGCTAGATCTACTGTGTCTATTATATTATGACAGACCAGCAAGATCTACTGTCTCTATTATATTATGACAGACCAGATAGATCTACTGTCTCTATTGCATTATGATAGACTAGCTGGATCTAATGTCTCTATTATATTATGACAGACCAGCTAGATCTACTGTCTCTATTGTATTATTATGACAGACCAGGTAGATCTACTGTCTCTATTCAATTATGACAGACCAGCTAGATCTACTGTCTCAATTATATTATGACAGACCAGATAGATCTACTGTCTCTATTGTATTATGACAGACCAGCTAGATCTACTGTCTCTATTATATTATGACAGACCAGCTAGATCTACTGTCTCTATTATATTATGACAGACCAGCTAGATCTACTGCCTCTATTATATTTGACAGACCAGGAAGATCTACTGTCTCTATTCTATTATGACATACCAGATAGATCTACTGTCTCTATTATATTATGACAGACCAGCTAGATCTACTGTCTCTATTATTTTATGACCGACCAGCTAGATCTACTGTCTCTATTATATTATGACAGACCAGCTAGATCTACTGTCTCTATTATTTTTATGACAGACCAGCAAGATCTACTGTCTCTGTTACATTATGACAGACCAGCTAGATCTACTGTGTCTATTATATTATGACAGACCAGCTAGATCTACTGTCTCTATTATATTATGACAGACCAGATAGATCTACTGTCTCTATTATATTATGACAGACCAGCTAGATCTACTGTCTCTATTATATTATGACAGACCAGCTAGATCTACTGTCTCTATTATATTATGACAGACCAGCTAGATCTACTGTCTCTATTATTTTATGACAGACCAGCTAGATCTCCTGTCTCTGTTATATTATGACAGACCAGCTAGATCTACTGTCTCTATTATATTATGACAGACCAGGAAGATCTACTGTCTCTATTCTATTATGATAGACCAGCAAGATCTACTGTCTCTATTATATTATGACAAACCAGCAAGATCTACTGTCTCTATTATATTATGCCAGACCAGCTAGATCTGTGTCTATTATATTATGACAGACCAGCTAGATCTACTGTCTCTATTATATTATGATAGACCAGCAAGATCTACTGTTTCTATTATATTATGACAGACCAGCTAGATCTACTGTCTCTATTATATTATGGCAGACCAGCTAGATCTACTGTCTCTATTATATTATGACAGACCAGCTAGATCTCCTGTCTCTGTTATATTATGACATACCAGCTAGATCTACTGTCTCTATTATATTATGACAGACCAGCTAGATCTACTGTGTCTATTATATTATGACAGACCAGCTAGATCTACTGTCTCTATAGTATGACATACCAGCAAGATCTACTGTGTCTATTATATTTTGACAGACCAGGTAGATCTACTGTCTCTATTATATTATGACAGACCAGCAAGATCTACTGTCTCTATTATGTCTCTATTATATTATGACAGACAAGCTAGATCTACTGTCTCTATTGTATTATGGCAGACCAGGTAGATCTACTGTCTCTATTATATTATGACAGATCAGCTAGATCTACTGTCTGTATATTTTATGACAGACCAGGTAGATATACTGTCTGTATTATATAATGACAGACCAGCTAGATCTACTGTCTCTATTATATTATGACAGACCAGCTAGATCTACTGTCTCTATTGTATGACATACCAGCTAGATCTACTGTCTCTATTATATTATGACAGACCAGCTAGATCTACTGTCTCTATTATTTTTGACAGACCAGCAAGATCTACTGTCTCTGTTATATTATGACAGACCAGCTAGATCTACTGTCTCTATTATATTATGACAGACCAGCTAGATCTACTGTCTCTATTATATTATGACAGACCAGATAGATCTACTGTCTCTATTGCATTATGGCAGACCAGCTAGATCTACTGTCTCTATTGTATGACATACCAGCTAGATCTACTGTCTCTATTATATTATGACAGACCAGCTAGATCTACTGTCTCTATTATATTATGACAGACCAGCTAGATCTACTGTCTCTGTTATATTATGACAGACCAGCTAGATCTACTGTGTCTATTATATTTTGACAGACCAGGTAGATCTACTGTCTCTATTCTATTATGACAGACCAGCAAGATCTAATGTCTCTATTATATTATGACAGACCAGCTAGATCTACTGTCTGTATTCATATTATGACAGACCAGCTAGATCTACTGTCTCTATTATATTATGACAGACCAGATAGATCTACTGTCTCTATTGTATTATGACAGACCAGCTAGATCTACTGTCTCTATTATATTATGACAGACCAGCTAGATCTACTGTCTCTATTATATTATGACAGACCAGCTAGATCTACTGCCTCTATTATACCTATGACAGACCAGGTAGATCTACTGTCTCTATTCTATTATGACATACCAGATAGATCTACTGTCTCTATTATATTATGACCGACCAGCTAGATCTACTGTCTCTATTATTTTATATGACAGACCAGCTAGATCTACTGTCTCTATTATATTTTGACAGACCAGCTAGATCTACTGTCTCTATAGTATGACATACCAGCAAGATCTACTGTGTCTATTATATTTTGACAGACCAGGTAGATCTACTGTCTCTATTCTATTATGATAGACCAGCAAGATCTACTGTCTCTATTATGTCTCTATTATATTATGACAGACAAGCTAGATCTACTGTCTCTATTGTATTATGACAGACCAGGTAGATCTACTGTCTCTATTATATTATGACAGACCAGCTAGATCTACTGTCTGTATTATTTTATGACAGACCAGGTAGATCTACTGTCTCTATTATATATGACAGACCAGCTAGATCTACTGTCTCTATTATATTATGACAGACCAGCTAGAGCTACTGTCTCTATTATATTATGACAGACCAGCTAGATCTACTGTCTCTATTGTATGACATACCAGCTAGATCTACTGTCTCTATTATATTATGACAGACCAGCTAGATCTACTGTCTCTATTATTTTTGACAGACCAGCAAGATCTACTGTCTCTGTTACATTATGACAGACCAGCTAGATCTACTGTCTCTATTATATTATGACAGACCAGCTAGATCTACTGTCTCTATTATATTATGACAAACCAGCAAGATCTACTGTCTCTATTATATTATGACAGACCAGCTAGATCTACTGTCTCTATTATATTATGACAGACCAGCTAGATCTACTGTCTCTATTATATTATGACAGACCAGCTAGATCTACTGTCTCTATTATATTATGACAGACCAGCTAGATCTACTGTCTCTATTATATTTGACAGACCAGGTAGATCTACTGTCTCTATTATATTATGACAGACCAGCTAGATCTACTGTCTCTATTATATTATGACAGACCAGCAAGATCTACTGTCTCTATTGTATTATGACAGACCAGGTAGATCTACTGTCTCTATTATATTATGACAGACCAGCTAGATCTACTGTCTCTATTATATTATGACAGACCAGATAGATCTACTGTCTCTATTGTATTATGACAGACCAGCTAGATCTACTGTCTCTATTATATTATGACAGACCAGCTAGATCTACTGTCTCTATTATATTATGACAGACCAGCTAGATCTACTGTGTCTATTATACTTTAACAGACCAGGTAGATCTACTGTCTCTATTATATTATGACAGACAAGCTTGATCTACTGTCTATTATATTATGACAGACCAGCTAGATCTATTGTGTATATTATATTATGACAGACCAGCTAGATCTACTGTGTCTATTATATTATGACAGACCAGCTAGATCTACTTTCTCCATTATAATATGACAGACCAGCTGGATATACTATCTCTATTATATTATGAAAGACCAGATAGATCTACTGTCTCTATTATATTATGACAGACCAGCTAGATCTACTGTCTCTATTGTATGACATACCAGCTTGATCTACTGTCTCTATTATATTATGACAGACCAGCTAGATCTACTGTTGCTAATATTTTATGACAGACCAGCAAGATCTACTGTGTCTATTATATTATGACAGACCAGCTTGATCTAATGTCTACATTACAATATGACAGACCAGCTAGATCTACTGTCTCTATTATTATGACAGACCAGCTAGATCTACTGTCTCTATTATATTATGACAGACCAGCTAGATCTACTGTCTCTATTATTTTATGACAGACACAGCTAGATCTACTGTCTCTGTTACATTATGACAGACCAGCTAGATATACTGTCTCTATTATATTATGACAGACCAGCTAGATCTACTGTCTCTATTATATTATGACAGACCAGCTAGATCTACTGTCTCTTTATAGCACAGTTGACCAGCTAGATCATGGCGCTATTATAGTTATGACAGACCAGGTAGATCTGACTGTAAGTCTATTATAAAAGCGTTAAATGGCATATATTATTAGCTAGATATTATCTACTGTCTCTATTGCATTATGACAGACCAGCTATATCTACTGTCTCCATTATATTATGACATACCAGCTGGATCTACTGTCTCTATTATTTTATGACAGACCAGCTAGATCTACTGTCTCTATTATTTTATGACAGACCAGCTAGATCTACTGTCTCTATTATATTTATGACAGACCAGCTAGATCTACTGTCTCTGTTATATTTGACAGACCAGCTAGATCTACTGTCTCTATTATATTATGACAGACCAGCTAGATCTACTGTCTCTATTATATTATGACAGACCAGCTAGATCTACTGTCTCTATTATATTATGACAGACCAGCTAGATCTACTGTCTCTATTATATTATGACAGACCAGCTAGATCTACTGTGTCTATTATATTTTGACAGACCAGGAAGATCTACTGTCTCTATTCTATTATGATAGACCAGCAAGATCTACTGCTTCTATTATGTTATGACAGACCAGCTAGATCTTCTGTCTCTATTATATCATGACAGACCAGCTATATCTACTGTCTCTATTATATTATGACAGACCAGCTAGATCTACTGTCTCTATTATATTTTGACAGACTAGCTAGATCTACTGTCTCTATTATATCATGACAGACCAGCTATATCTACTGTCTCTATTATATTATGACAGACCAGCTAGATCTACTGTCTCTATTATATTATGACAGACCAGCTAGATCTACTGTCTCTATTATATTATGACAGACCAGCTAGATCTACTGTCTCTATTATATTATGACAGACCAGCTAGATCTACTGTCTCTATTATATTATGACAGACCAGCTAGATCTACTGTCTCTATTATTTTATGACAGACCAGCTAGATCTACTGTCTCTATTATTTTATGACAGACCAGCTAGATCTACTGTCTCTATTATATTATGACAGACCAGCGAGATCTACTGTCTCTATTATTTTATGACAGACCAGCTAGATCTACTGTCTCTATTATATTATGACAGACCAGCTAGATCTACTGTCTCTATTATATTATGACAGACCAGCTAGATCTACTGTCTCTATTATATTATGACAGACCAGCTAGATCTACTGTCTCTATTATATATGACAGACCAGCTAGATCTACTGTCTCTATTATATTATGACAGACCAGCTAGATCTACTGTCTCTATTCTATATTATGACAGACCAGCTAGATCTACTGTCTCTATTATGTCTCTATATTATGACAGACCAGCTAGATCTACTGTCTCTATTGTATTATGACAGACCAGCTAGATCTACTGTCTCTATTATATTATGACAGACCAGCTAGATCTACTGTCTCTGTTATATTATGACATACCAGCTAGATCTACTGTCTCTATTATATTATGACAGACCAGCTAGATCTACTGTCTCTATTATATTATGACAGACCAGCTAGATCTACTGTCTCTATTATATTATGATAGACCAGCAAGATCTACTGTCTCTATTATATTATGACAGACCAGCAAGATCTACTGTCTCTATTATATTATGACAGACCAGCTAGATCTACTGTCTCTATTATATTATGACAGACCAGCTAGATCTACTGTCTCTATTATATTATGACAGACCAGCTAGATCTACTGTCTCTATTATATTATGACAGACCAGCTAGATCTACTGTCTCTATTATTTTATGACAGACCAGCTAGATCTACTGTCTCTGTTATATTATGATAGACCAGCTAGATCTACTGTGTCTATTATATTTTGACAGACCAGGAAGATCTACTGTCTCTATTCTATTATGATAGACCAGCAAGATCTACTGTTTCTATTATATTATGACAGACCAGCTAGATCTACTGTCTCTATTATATTATGACAGACCAGGTAGATCTACTGTCTCTATTATATTATGACAGACCAGCTAGATCTACTGTCTCTATTATATTATGACAGACCAGGTAGATCTACTGTCTCTATTCTCTATTATATTATGACAGACCAGCTAGATCTACTGTCTCTATTAGTATGACAGACCAGCTAGATCTACTGTCTCTATTATATTATGACAGACCAGCTAGATCTACTGTCTCTATTATATTATGAGAGACCAGCTAGATCTACTGTCTCTTATATTTGACAGACCAGCTAGATCTACTGTCTCTATTATATTATGACAGACCAGCTAGATCTACTGTCTCTATTATATTATGACAGACCAGCTAGATCTACTGTGTCTATTATATTATGACAAACCAGCAAGATCTACTGTACTCTATTATATTATGACAGACCAGCTAGATCTACTGTCTCTATTATATTATGACAGACCAGCTAGATCTACTGTCTCTATTATATTATGACAGACCAGCTAGATCTACTGTCTCTATTATATTATGACAGACCAGGTAGATCTACTGTCTCTATTATATTATGACAGACCAGCTAGATCTACTGTCTCTATTATATTATGACAGACCAGCTAGATCTACTGTCTGTATGTCTCTATTATATTATGACAGACCAGCGAGATCTACTGTCTCTATTATATTATGACAGACCAGCTAGATCTACTGTCTCTATTATATTATGACAGACCAGCTAGATCTACTGTCTCTATTATATTATGACAGACCAGCTAGATCTACTGTCTCTATTATATTATGACAGACCAGCTAGATCTACTGTCTCTATTATATTATGACAGACCAGGTAGAACTACTGTCTCTATTATATTATGACAGACCAGCCAGATCTACTGTCTCTATTATATTATGACAGACCAGCAAGATCTACTGTCTCTATTATACTTTGACAGACCAGGTAGATCTACTGTCTCTATTATATTATGACAGACCAGCTAGATCTACTGTCTCTATTGTATTATGACAGACCAGCTATATCGACTGTCTCTATTATATTTTGACAGGACCAGCTAGATCTACTGTCTCTATTAGATTATGACAGACCAGCTAGATCTACTGTCTGTATGTCTCTATTATATTATGACAGACCAGCGAGATCTACTGTCTCTATTGTATGACATACCAGCTAGATCTACTGTCTCTATTATATTATGACAGAACAGCTAGGTCTACTGTCTGTATGTCTCTATTATATTATGACAGACCAGCGAGATCTACTGTCTCCATTGTATGACATACCAGCTAGATCTACTGTCTCTATTATATTATGACAGACCAGCTAGATCTACTGTCTATATTATATTTTGACAGACCAGGTAGATCTACTGTCTCTATTATATTATGACAGACCAGGTAGATCTACTGTCTCTGTTATATTATGACAGACCAGGTAGAACTACTGTCTCTATTATATTATGACAGACCAGCCAAATCTACTGTCTCTATTATATTATGACAGACCAGCAAGATCTACTGTCTCTATTATACTTTGACAGACCAGGTAGATCTACTGTCTCTATTATATTATGACAGACAAGCTAGATCTACTGTCTCTATTGTATTATGACAGACCAGCTATATCGACTGTCTCTATTATATTTTGCCGGACCAGCTAGATCTACTGTCTCTATTAGATTATGACAGACCAGCTAGATCTACTGTCTCTATTATACTTTGACAGACCAGGTAGATCTACTGTCTCTATTATATTATGACAGACCAGCTAGATCTACTGTCTCTATTATATTATGACAGACCAGCTAGATCTACTGTCTCTATTATTTTATGACAGACCAGGGAGATATACTGTCTCTATTATATAATGACAGACCAGCTAGATCTACTGTCTCTATTATATTATGACAGACCAGCTAGATCTACTGTCTGTATGTCTCTATTATATTATGACTGACCAGCGAGATCTACTGTGTCTATTATATTATGACAGACCAGCTATATCTACTGTCTCTATTATATTATGACAGACCAGCTATATCTACTGTCTCTATTATTTTATGACAGACCAGCAAGATCTACTGTCTCTATTATTTTATGAGAGACCAGCTAGATCTACTGTCTCTATTATATTATGACAGACCAGCTAGATCTACTGTCTCTATTGTATTATGGCAGACCAGGTAGATCTACTGTCTCTATTATACTTTGACAGACCATGTAGATCTACTGTCTCTATTATATTATGACAGAACAGCTAGGTCTACTGTCTGTATGTCTCTATTATATTATGACAGACCAGCGAGATCTACTGTCTCCATTGTATGACATACCAGCTAGATCTACTGTCTCTATTATATTATGACAGACCAGCTAGATCTACTGTCTATATTATATTTTGACAGACCAGGTAGATCTACTGTCTCTATTATATTATGACAGACCAGGTAGATCTACTGTCTCTGTTATATTATGACAGACCAGGTAGAACTACTGTCTCTATTATATTATGACAGACCAGCCAAATCTACTGTCTCTATTATATTATGACAGACCAGCAAGATCTACTGTCTCTATTATACTTTGACAGACCAGGTAGATCTACTGTCTCTATTATATTATGACAGACCAGCTAGATCTACTGTCTCTATTGTATTATGACAGACCAGCTATATCAACTGTCTATATTATATTTTGACGGACCAGCTAGATCAACTGTCTCTATTAGATTATGACAGACCAGCTAGATCTACTGTCTCTATTATACTTTGACAGACCAGGTAGATCTACTGTCTCTATTATATTATGACAGACCAGGTAGATCTACTGTCTCTATTATATTATGACAGACCAGCTAGATCTACTGTGTCTATTATATTTTGACAGACCAGGAAGATCTTCTGTTTCTATTATATTATGACAGACCAGCTAGATCTACTGTCTCTTTTATTTTATGACAGACCAGCTAGATCTACTGTCTGTATGTCTCTATTATATTATGACAGACCAGCTAGATCTACTGTGTCTATTATATTATGACAGACCAGCTATATCTACTGTCGCTATTATATTATGACAGACCAGCTATATCTACTGTCGCTATTATATTATGACAGACCAGCTAGATCTACTGTCTCTATAGTATGACAGACCAGCTAGATCTACTGTCTCTATTATATTATGACAGACCAGCTAGATCTACTGTCTCTATTGTATTATGGCAGACCAGGTAGATCTACTGTCTCTATTATACTTTGACAGACCATGTAGATCTACTGTCTCTATTATATTATGACAGACCAGCTAGATCTACTGTCTGTATGTCTCTATTATATTATGACAGACCAGCGAGATCTACTGTCTCTATTATATGACATACCAGCTAGATCTACTGTCTCTATTATTTTATGACAGACCAGCTAGATCTACTGTCTCTATTATATTATGACAGACCAGCTAGATCTACTGTCTGTATGTCTCTATTATATTATGACAGACCAGCGAGATCTACTGTGTCTATTATATTATGACAGACCAGCTATATCTACTGTCTCTATTATATTATGACAGACCAGCTAGATCTACTGTGTCTATTATATTATGACAGACCAGCTATATCTACTGTCTCTATTATATTATGACAGACCAGCTAGATCTACTGTCTCTATTATGACAGACCAGCTAGATCTACTGTCTCTATTATGACAGACCAGCTAGATCTACTGTCTCTATTATATTATGACAGACCAGATAAATCTATTGTCTCTATTGCATTATGGCAGACAGCAAGATCTACTGTCTCTATTGTATGACATACCAGCTAGATCTACTGTCTCTATTATATTATGACAGACCAGCTAGATCTACTGTGTCTATTATATTATGACAGACCGGCTAGATCTACTGTCTGTATGTCTCTATTATATTATGACAGACCAGCTAGATCTACTGTCTCTATTATATTATGACAGACCAGCTATATCTACTGTCGCTATTATATTATGACAGACCAGCTAGATCTACTGTGTCTATTATATTATGACAGACCAGCTAGATCTACTGTCTCTGTTATATATTGACAGACCAGCTAGATCTACTGTGTCTATTATATTTGACAGACCAGGAAGATCTACTGTCTCTATTCTATTATGATAGACCAGCAAGATCTACTGTTTCTATTATATTATGACAGACCAGCTAGATCTACTGTCTCTATTATATTATGGCAGACCAGGTCGATCTACTGTCTCTATTATATTATGACAGACCAGCTAGA
This sequence comes from Oncorhynchus keta, assembly GCF_023373465.1. Lineage (NCBI taxonomy): Eukaryota > Metazoa > Chordata > Actinopteri > Salmoniformes > Salmonidae > Oncorhynchus > Oncorhynchus keta. Next base: position 350,978 of record NW_026287120.1, on the reverse strand, counting down.
TCTAATGTCTCTATTATATTATGACAGACCGGCTAGATCTACTGTCTGTATGTCTCTATTATATTATGACAGACCAGCTAGATCTACTGTCTCTATTATATTATGACAGACCAGCTATATCTACTGTCGCTATTATATTATGACAGACCAGCTAGATCTACTGTGTCTATTATATTATGACAGACCAGCTATATCTACTGTCTCATTTATATTATGACAGACCAGCTAGATCGACTGTCTCTATTGTATTATGGCAGACCAGGAAGATCTACTGTCTCTATTATATTATAATAATAATAATAATATATGCCATTTAGCGGACGCTTTTATCCAAAGCGACTTACAGTCATGTGTGCATACATTCTACGTATGGGTGGTCCCGGAATCGAACCCACTACCCTGGCGTTACAAGCACCATGCTCTACCAACTGAGCTACATTATGGCAGACCAGCTAGATCTACTGTGTCTATTATATTTTGACAGACCAGGAAGATCTACTGTCTCTATTCTATTATGATAGACCAGCAAGATCTACTGTTTCTAATATATTATGACAGACCAGCTAGATCTACTGTGTCTATTATATTTTGACAGACCAGGAAGATCTTCTGTCTCTATTATTTTATGACAGACCAGCTAGATCTACTGTCTCTTTTATTTTATGACAGACCAGCTAGATCTACTGTCTGTATGTCTCTATTATATTATGACAGACCAGCTAGATCTACTGTCTCTATTATATTATGACAGACCAGCTATATCTACTGTCGCTATTATATTATGACAGACCAGCTAGATCTACTGTGTCTATTATATTATGACAGACCAGCTAGATCTACTGTCTCTGTTATATATTGACAGACCAGCTAGATCTACTGTGTCTATTATATTTGACAGACCAGGAAGATCTACTGTCTCTATTCTATTTTGATAGACCAGCAAGATCTACTGTTTCTATTATATTATGACAGACCAGCTAGATCTACTGTCTCTATTATTTTATGACAGACCAGCTTGATCTACTGTCTCTATTATTTTATGACAGACCAGGGAGATATACTGTCTCTATTATATTATGACAGACCAGCTAGATCTACTGTCTGTATGTCTCTATTATATTATGACAGACCAGCCAGATCTACTGTATCTATTATATTATGACAGACCAGCTATATCTACTGTCTCTATTATATTATGACAGACCAGCTAGATCTACTGTCTCTATTATGACAGACCAGCTAGATCTACTGTCTCTATTATATTATGACAGACCAGATATATCTATTGTCTCATTCATATTATGACAGACCAGCTAGATCTACTGTCTCTATTGCATTATGGCAGACCAGCTAGATCTACTGTCTCTATTGTATGACATACCAGCTAGATCTACTGTCTCTATTATATTATGACAGACCAGCTAGATCTACTGTGTCTATTATATTATGACAGACCGGCTAGATCTACTGTCTGTATGTCTCTATTATATTATGACAGACCAGCTAGATCTACTGTCTCTATTATATTATGACAGACCAGCTATATCTACTGTCGCTATTATATTATGACAGACCAGCTAGATCTACTGTCTCTTTTATTTTATGACAGACCAGCTAGATCTACTGTCTGTATGTCTCTATTATATTATGACAGACCAGCTAGATCTACTGTCTCTATTATATTATGACAGACCAGCTATATCTACTGTCGCTATTATATTATGACAGACCAGCTAGATCTACTGTGTCTATTATATTATGACAGACCAGCTAGATCTACTGTCTCTGTTATATATTGACAGACCAGCTAGATCTACTGTGTCTATTATATTTGACAGACCAGGAAGATCTACTGTCTCTATTCTATTTTGATAGACCAGCAAGATCTACTGTTTCTATTATATTATGACAGACCAGCTAGATCTACTGTCTCTATTATATTATGGCAGACCAGGTCGATCTACTGTCTCTATTATATAATGACAGACCAGCTAGATCTACTGTCTCTATTATATTATGACAGACCAGCTAGATCTACTGTCTGTATGTCTCTATTATATTATGACTGACCAGCGAGATCTACTGTGTCTATTATATTATGACAGACCAGCTATATCTACTGTCTCTATTATATTATGACAGACCAGCTAGATCTACTGTCTCTATTATGACAGACCAGCTATATCTACTGTCTCTATTATGACAGACCAGCTATATCTACTGTCTCATTCATATTATGACAGACCAGCTAGATCTACTGTCTCTATTGCATTATGGCAGACAGCAAGATCTACTGTCTCTATTGTATGACATACCAGCTAGATCTACTGTCTCTATTATATTATGACAGACCAGCTAGATCTACTGTGTCTATTATATTATGACAGACCGGCTAGATCTACTGTCTGTATGTCTCTATTATATTATGACAGACCAGCTAGATCTACTGTCTCTATTATATTATGACAGACCAGCTATATCTACTGTCGCTATTATATTATGACAGACCAGCTAGATCTACTGTGTCTATTATATTATGACAGACCAGCTAGATCTACTGTCTCTGTTATATATTGACAGACCAGCTAGATCTACTGTGTCTATTATATTTGACAGACCAGGAAGATCTACTGTCTCTATTCTATTATGATAGACCAGCAAGATCTACTGTTTCTATTATATTATGACAGACCAGCTAGATCTACTGTCTCTATTATATTATGGCAGACCAGGTCGATCTACTGTCTCTATTATATTATGACAGACCAGCTAGATCTAATGTCTCTATTATATTATGACAGACCGGCTAGATCTACTGTCTGTATGTCTCTATTATATTATGACAGACCAGCTAGATCTACTGTCTCTATTATATTATGACAGACCAGCTATATCTACTGTCGCTATTATATTATGACAGACCAGCTAGATCTACTGTCTCTATAGTATGACATACCAGCTAGATCTACTGTCTCTATTATATTATGACAGACCAGCTATATCTACTGTGTCTATTATATTTTGACAGACCAGCTAGATCGACTGTCTCTATTGTATTATGGCAGACCAGGTAGATCTACTGTCTCTATTATATTATGGCAGACCAGCTAGATCTACTGTGTCTATTATATTTTGACAGACCAGGAAGATCTACTGTCTCTATTCTATTATGATAGACCAGCAAGATCTACTGTTTCTAATATATTATGACAGACCAGCTAGATCTACTGTGTCTATTATATTTTGACAGACCAGGAAGATCTTCTGTCTCTATTATTTTATGACAGACCAGCTAGATCTACTGTCTCTTTTATTTTATGACAGACCAGCTAGATCTACTGTCTGTATGTCTCTATTATATTATGACAGACCAGCTAGATCTACTGTGTCTATTATATCATGACAGACCAGCTATATCTACTGTCGCTATTATATTATGACAGACCAGCTAGATCTACTGTCTCTATAGTATGACATACCAGCTAGATCTACTGTCTCTATTATATTATGACAGACCAGCTAGATCTACTGTGTCTATTATATTTTGACAGACCAGGAAGATCTTCTGTCTCTATTATTTTATGACAGACCAGCTAGATCTACTGTCTCTTTTATTTTATGACAGACCAGCTAGATCTACTGTCTGTATGTCTCTATTATATTATGACAGACCAGCTAGATCTACTGTGTCTATTATATCATGACAGACCAGCTATATCTACTGTCGCTATTATATTATGACAGACCAGCTAGATCTACTGTCTCTATAGTATGACATACCAGCTAGATCTACTGTCTCTATTATATTATGACAGACCAGCTAGATCTACTGTGTCTATTATATTTTGACAGACCAGGAAGATCTACTGTCTCTATTCTATTATGATAGACCAGCAAGATCTACTGTTTCTAATATATTATGACAGACCAGCTAGATCTACTGTGTCTATTATATTTTGACAGACCAGGAAGATCTTCTGTCTCTATTATTTTATGACAGACCAGCTAGATCTACTGTCTCTTTTATTTTATGACAGACCAGCTAGATCTACTGTCTGTATGTCTCTATTATATTATGACAGACCAGCTAGATCTACTGTCTCTATTATATTATGACAGACCAGCTATATCTACTGTCGCTATTATATTATGACAGACCAGCTAGATCTACTGTGTCTATTATATTTTGACAGACCAGGTAGATCTACTGTCTCTATTCTATTATGATAGACCAGCAAGATCTGCTATCTCTGTTATATATTGACAGACCAGCTAGATCTACTGTGTCTATTATATTTGACAGACCAGGAAGATCTACTGTCTCTATTCTATTATGATAGACCAGCAAGATCTACTGTTTCTATTATATTATGACAGACCAGCTAGATCTACTGTCTCTATTATATTATGACAGACCAGCTAGATCTACTGTCTTTATTATATTATGAGAGACCAGCTAGATCTACCGTCTCTATTATATTATGACAAACCAGCTAGATCTACTGTCTCTATTATACTTTGACAGACCAGGTAGATCTACTGTCTCTATTATATTATGACAGACCAGCTAGATCTACTGTCTCTATTTTATGACAGACCAGCTAGATCTACTGTCTCTATTATATTTTGACAGACCAGGTAGATCTACTGTCTCTATTCTATTATGATAGACCAGCAAGTTCTGCTGTCTCTATTATATTATGACAGACCAGCTAGATCTACTGTCTCTATTATATTATGACAGACCAGCTAGATCTACTGTGTCTATTATATTTTGACAGACCAGGTAGATCTACTGTCTCTATTCTATTATGATAGACCAGCAAGATCTGCTGTCTCTATTATATTATGACAGACCAGCTAGATCTACTGTCTCTATTATATTATGACAGACCAGCTAGATCTACTGTGTCTATTATATTTTGACAGACCAGGTAGATCTACTGTCTCTATTATATTTTGACAGACCAGATAGATCTACTGTCTCTATTGTATTATGACAGACGAGCTAGATCTACTGTCTCTATTATATCATGACCGACCAGCTAGATCTACTGTCTCTATTATACTTTGACAGACCAGGTAGATCTACTGTCTCTATTATATTATGACAGACCAGCTAGATCTACTGTCTCTATTATATTATGACAGACCAGCTAGATCTACTGTGTCTATTATATTTTGACAGACGAGCTAGATCTACTGTCTCTATTATATCATGACCGACCAGCTAGATCTACTGTCTCTATTATACGTTGACAGACCAGGTAGATCTACTGTCTCTATTATATTATGACAGACCAGCTAGATCTACTGTCTCTATTATATTATGACAGACCAGCTAGATCTACTGTGTCTATTATATTTTGACAGACCAGGTAGATCTACTGTCTCTATTATATTATGACAGACCAGTTAGATCTACTGTGTCTATTATATTTTGACAGACCAGGAAGATCTACTGTCTCTATTATATTGTGATAGACGAGCAATATCTACTGTTTCTATTATATTATGATAGACCAGCAAGATCTGCTGTCTCTATTATATTATGACAGACCAGCTAGATCTACTGTCTCTATTATATTATGACAGACCAGCTAGATCTAATGTGTCTATTATATTTTGACAGACCAGGTAGATCTACTGTCTCTATTCTATTATGATAGACCAGCAAGATCTGCTGTCTCTATTATATTATGACAGACCAGCTAGATCTACTGTCTCTGTTATATTATGACAGACCAGCTAGATCTACTGTGTCTATTGTATTTTGACAGACCAGGAAGATCTACTGTCTCTATTCTATTATGATAGACCAGCAAGATCTACTGTTTCTATTATATTATGACAGACCAGCTATATCTACTGTCTCTATTCTATTATGATAGACCAGCAAGATCTACTGTCTCTATTATAATATGACAGACCAGCTAGATCTACTGTCTCTATTGTATTATGGCAGACCAGGTAGATCTACTGTGTCTATTATATTTTGACAGACCAGGTAGATCTACTGTCTCTATTATATTTTGACAGACCAGATAGATCTACTGTCTCTATTGTATTATGACAGACGAGCTAGATCTACTGTCTCTATTATATCATGACCGACCAGCTAGATCTACTGTCTCTATTATACTTTGACAGACCAGGTAGATCTACTGTCTCTATTATATTATGACAGACCAGCTAGATCTACTGTCTCTATTATATTATGACAGACCAGCTAGATCTACTGTGTCTATTATATTTTGACAGACGAGCTAGATCTACTGTCTCTATTATATCATGACCGACCAGCTAGATCTACTGTCTCTATTATACGTTGACAGACCAGGTAGATCTACTGTCTCTATTATATTATGACAGACCAGCTAGATCTACTGTCTCTATTATATTATGACAGACCAGCTAGATCTACTGTGTCTATTATATTTTGACAGACCAGGTAGATCTACTGTCTCTATTCTATTATGATAGACCAGCAAGATCTGCTGTCTCTATTATATTATGACAGACCCGCTAGATCTACTGTGTCTATTATATTTTGACAGACCAGGAAGATCTACTGTCTCTATTATATTGTGATAGACGAGCAATATCTACTGTTTCTATTATATTATGATAGACCAGCAAGATCTGCTGTCTCTATTATATTATGACAGACCAGCTAGATCTACTGTCTCTATTATATTATGACAGACCAGCTAGATCTAATGTGTCTATTATATTTTGACAGACCAGGTAGATCTACTGTCTCTATTCTATTATGATAGACCAGCAAGATCTGCTGTCTCTATTATATTATGACAGACCAGCTAGATCTACTGTCTCTATTATATTATGACAGACCAGCTAGATCTACTGTGTCTATTATATTTTGACAGACCAGGAAGATCTACTGTCTCTATTATATTATGATAGACCAGCAAGATCTACTGTTTCTATTATATTATGACAGACCAGCTAGATCTACTGTCTCAATTATAATATGGCAGACCAGGTCAATCTACTGTCTCTATTATATTATGACAGACCAGCTAGATCTACTGTCTCTATTATATTTTGACAGACCAGATAGATCTACTGTCTCTATTGTATTATGACAGACGAGCTAGATCTACTGTCTCTATTATATCATGACCGACCAGCTAGATCTACTGTCTCTATTATACTTTGACAGACCAGGTAGATCTACTGTCTCTATTCTATTATGACAGACCAGATAGATCTACTGTCTCTATTATATTATGACAGACCAGCTAGATCTACTGTGTCTATTATATTTTGACAGACCAGGTAGATCTACTGTCTCTATTCTATTATGATAGACCAGCAAGATCTGCTGTCTATTATATTATGACAGACCAGCCAGATCTACTGTCTCTATTATATTATGGCAGACCAGGTAGATCTACTGCCTCTATTATATTTTGACAGACCAGGAAGATCTACTGTCTCTATTCTATTATGATAGACCAGCAAGATCTACTGTTTATATTATATTATGACAGACCAGATAGATCTACTGTCTCTATTATATTATGGCAGACCAGGTCGATCTACTGTCTCTATTATATTATGACAGACCAGCTAGATCTACTGTCTTTATTATATAATGACAGACAAGCTAGATCTACTGTCTCTATTATATTATGACAGACCAGGTAGATCTACTGTCTCTATTATATTATGACAGACCAGCTAGATCTACTGTCTCTATTATATTATGATAGACCAGCAAGATCTACTGTCTCTATTATACTTTGACAGACCAGGTAGATCTACTGTCTCTATTCTATTATGACAGACCAGCTAGATCTACTGTCTCTATTATTTTATGACAGACCAGCTAGATCTACTGTCTCTATTATTTTATGACAAACCAGCTAGATCTACTGTCTCTATTATTTTATGACAGACCAGCTAGATCTACTGTCTCTGTTGTATGACATACCAGCTAGATCTACTGTCTCTATTATATTATGACAGACCAGGTAGATCTACTGTCTCTATTATAATTTGACAGACCAGGTAGATATACTGTCTCCATTATATTATGACAGACCAGCTAGATCTACTGTCTCTGTTATATTATGACAGACCAGTTAGATCTACTGTCTCTATTATATTATGACAGACCAGCTAGATCTACTGTCTCTGTTATATTATGACAGACCAGCTAGATCTACTGTCTCTATTATATTATGACAGACCAGCTAGATCTACTGTCTCTATTATTTTATGACAGACCAGCTAGATCTACTGTCTGTATGTCTCTATTATATTATGACAGACCAGCTAGATCTACTGTCTGTATGTCTCTATTATATTATGACAGACCAGCTAGATCTACTGTCTCTATTATTTTATGACAGACCAGCTAGATCTACTGTCTCTATTATTTTATGACAGACCAGCTAGATCTACTGTCTCTGTTGTATGACATACCAGCTAGATCTACTGTCTCTGTTGTATGACATACCAGCTAGATCTACTGTCTCTATTATATTATGACAGACCAGGTAGATCTACTGTCTCTATTATAATTTGACAGACCAGGTAGATCTACTGTCTCCGTTATATTATGACAGACCAGCTCGATCTACTGTCTCTGTTATATTATGACAGACCAGTTAGATCTACTGTCTCTATTATATTATGACAGACCAGCTAGATCTACTGTCTCTGTTATATTATGACAGACCAGCTAGATCTACTGTTTCTATTATATTATGACAGACCAGCTAGATCTACTGTCTCTATTATATTATGACAGACCAGCTAGATCTACTGTCTCTATTATTTTATGACAGACCAGCTAGATCTACTGTCTCTATTATATTATGATAGACCAGCAAGATCTACTGTTCTATTATATTATGACAGACCAGCTAAATCTACTGTCTCTATTATATTATGACAGACCAGGTAGATCTACTGTCTCTATTGTATTATGGCAGACCAGGTAGATCTACTGTCTCTGTTGTATGACATACCAGCTAGATCTACTGTCTCTATTATATTATGACAGACCAGCTAGATCTACTGTCTCTATTATAATTTGACAGACCAGGTAGATCTACTGTCTCTATTATATTATGACAGACCAGCTAGATCTACTGTCTCTATTATTTTATGTCAGACCAGCTAGATCTACTGTCTCTGTTATATTATGACAGACCAGCTAGATCTACTGTCTCTATTATATTATGATAGACCAGCAAGATCTACTGTTCTATTATATTATGACAGACCAGCTAGATCTACTGTCTGTATTATATTATGACAGACCAGGTAGATCTACTGTCTCTATTGTATTATGGCAGACCAGGTAGATCTACTGTCTCTATTATTTTATGACAGACAAGCTAGATCTACTGTCTCTATTATATTTTGACAGACCATATAGATCTACTGTCTCTATTGTGTTATGACAGACCAGCTAGATCTACTGTCTCTATTATATTATGACCGACCAGCTAGATCTACTGTCTCTATTATACTTTGTCAGACCAGGTGGATCTACTGTCTCTATTCTATTATGACAGACCAGATAGATCTACTGTCTCTATTATATTATGACAGACCAGCGAGATCTACTGTCTCTATTGTGTGACATACCAGCTAGATCTATTGTCTCTATTATTTTATGACAAACCAGCTAGATCTACTGTCTCTATTATTTTATGACATACCAGCTAGATCTACTGTCTCTGTTGTATGACATACCAGCTAGATCTACTGTCTCTATTATATTATGACAGACCAGCTAGATCAACTGTCTCTATTATATTATGACAGACCAGGTAGATCTACTGTCTCTATTATATTATGACAGACCAGCTAGATCTACTGTCTCTATTATTTTATGACAGACCAGCTAGATCTACTGTCTCTGTTATATTATGACAGACCAGGTAGATCTACTGTCTCTATTATATTATGACAGACAAGCTAGATCTACTGTCTCTATTATATTATGACAGACCAGCTAGATCTACTGTCTCTATTATTTTATGACAGATCAGCTAGATCTATTGTCTCTATTATTTTATGACAAACCAGCTAGATCTACTGTCTCTATTATTTTATGACAGACCAGCTAGATCTACTGTCTCTGTTGTATGACATACCAGCTAGATCTACTGTCTCTATTATATTATGACAGACCAGGTAGATCTACTGTCTCTATTATAATTTGACAGACCAGGTAGATCTACTGACTCCGTTATATTATGACAGACCAGCTAGATCTACTGTCTCTATTATATTATGACAGACCAGCTAGATCTACTGTCTCTATTACATTATGACAGACCAGCTAGATCTACTGTCTCTATTATTTTATGACAGACCAGCTTGATCTACTGTCTCTATTATATTATGACAGACCAGCTAGATCTACTGTCTCTATTATTTTATGACAGACCAGGTAGATATACTGTCTCTATTATATTATGACAGACCAGCTAGATCTACTGTCTGTATGTCTCTATTATATTATGACAGACCAGCCAGATCTACTGTCTCTATTATATGACAGACCAGCTAGATCTACTGTGTCTATTATTTTATGACAGACCAGCTAGATCTACTGTCTCTATTATTTTATGACAAACCAGCTAGATCTACTGTCTCTATTATTTTATGACAGACCAGCTAGATCTACTGTCTCTGTTGTATGACATACCAGCTAGATCTACTGTCTCTATTATATTATGACAGACCAGCTAGATCTACTGTCTCTATTATAATTTGACAGACCAGGTAGATCTACTGATTCCATTATATTATGACAGACCAGCTAGATCTACTGTCTCTGTTATATTATGACAGACCAGGTAGATCTACTGTCTCTATTATATTATGACAGACCAGCTAGATCTACTGTCTCTATTATTTTATGACAGACCAGCTAGATCTACTGTCTCTATATATTATGACAGACCAGCTAGATCTACTGTCTGTATGTCTCTATTATATTATGACATACCAGCTAGATCTACTGTCTCTATTATATTATGACAGACCAGCTAGATCTACTGTCTCTATTATATTATGACAGACCAGTTAGATCTACTGTCTATATTATTTTATGACAGACCAGCAAGATCTACTGTCTCTGTTACATTATGACAGACCAGCTAGATCTACTGTGTCTATTACATTATGACAGACCAGCTATATCTACTGTCTCTATTACATTATGACAGACCAGATAGATCTACTGTCTCTATTGCATTATGGCAGACCAGCAAGATCTACTGTCTCTATTGTATGACATACCAGCTAGATCTACTGTCTCTATTATATTATGACAGACCAGCTAGATCTACTGTCGCTATTATTTTATGACAGACCAGCTAGATCTATTGTCTCTATTATTTTATGACAAACCAGCTAGATCTACTGTCTCTATTATTTTATGACAGACCAGCTAGATCTATTGTCTCTATTATAATTTGACAGACCAGGTAGATCTACTGTCTCCATTATAGTATGACAGACCAGCTAGATCTACTGTCTCTGTTATATTATGACAGACCAGTTAGATCTACTGTCTCTATTATATTATGACAGACCAGGTAGATCTACTGTCTCTATTCTATTATGATAGACCAGCAAGATCTGCTGTCTATTATATTATGACAGACCAGCCAGATCTACTGTCTCTATTATATTATGGCAGACCAGGTAGATCTACTGCCTCTATTATATTTTGACAGACCAGGAAGATCTACTGTCTCTATTCTATTATGATAGACCAGCAAGATCTACTGTTTATATTATATTATGACAGACCAGATAGATCTACTGTCTCTATTATATTATGGCAGACCAGGTCGATCTACTGTCTCTATTATATTATGACAGACCAGCTAGATCTACTGTCTTTATTATATAATGACAGACAAGCTAGATCTACTGTCTCTATTATATTATGACAGACCAGGTAGATCTACTGTCTCTATTATATTATGACAGACCAGCTAGATCTACTGTCTCTATTATATTATGATAGACCAGCAAGATCTACTGTCTCTATTATACTTTGACAGACCAGGTAGATCTACTGTCTCTATTCTATTATGACAGACCAGCTAGATCTACTGTCTCTATTATTTTATGACAGACCAGCTAGATCTACTGTCTCTATTATTTTATGACAAACCAGCTAGATCTACTGTCTCTATTATTTTATGACAGACCAGCTAGATCTACTGTCTCTGTTGTATGACATACCAGCTAGATCTACTGTCTCTATTATATTATGACAGACCAGGTAGATCTACTGTCTCTATTATAATTTGACAGACCAGGTAGATATACTGTCTCCATTATATTATGACAGACCAGCTAGATCTACTGTCTCTGTTATATTATGACAGACCAGTTAGATCTACTGTCTCTATTATATTATGACAGACCAGCTAGATCTACTGTCTCTGTTATATTATGACAGACCAGCTAGATCTACTGTCTCTATTATATTATGACAGACCAGCTAGATCTACTGTCTCTATTATTTTATGACAGACCAGCTAGATCTACTGTCTGTATGTCTCTATTATATTATGACAGACCAGCTAGATCTACTGTCTGTATGTCTCTATTATATTATGACAGACCAGCTAGATCTACTGTCTCTATTATTTTATGACAGACCAGCTAGATCTACTGTCTCTATTATTTTATGACAGACCAGCTAGATCTACTGTCTCTGTTGTATGACATACCAGCTAGATCTACTGTCTCTGTTGTATGACATACCAGCTAGATCTACTGTCTCTATTATATTATGACAGACCAGGTAGATCTACTGTCTCTATTATAATTTGACAGACCAGGTAGATCTACTGTCTCCGTTATATTATGACAGACCAGCTCGATCTACTGTCTCTGTTATATTATGACAGACCAGTTAGATCTACTGTCTCTATTATATTATGACAGACCAGCTAGATCTACTGTCTCTGTTATATTATGACAGACCAGCTAGATCTACTGTTTCTATTATATTATGACAGACCAGCTAGATCTACTGTCTCTATTATATTATGACAGACCAGCTAGATCTACTGTCTCTATTATTTTATGACAGACCAGCTAGATCTACTGTCTCTATTATATTATGATAGACCAGCAAGATCTACTGTTCTATTATATTATGACAGACCAGCTAAATCTACTGTCTCTATTATATTATGACAGACCAGGTAGATCTACTGTCTCTATTGTATTATGGCAGACCAGGTAGATCTACTGTCTCTGTTGTATGACATACCAGCTAGATCTACTGTCTCTATTATATTATGACAGACCAGCTAGATCTACTGTCTCTATTATAATTTGACAGACCAGGTAGATCTACTGTCTCTATTATATTATGACAGACCAGCTAGATCTACTGTCTCTATTATTTTATGTCAGACCAGCTAGATCTACTGTCTCTGTTATATTATGACAGACCAGCTAGATCTACTGTCTCTATTATATTATGATAGACCAGCAAGATCTACTGTTCTATTATATTATGACAGACCAGCTAGATCTACTGTCTGTATTATATTATGACAGACCAGGTAGATCTACTGTCTCTATTGTATTATGGCAGACCAGGTAGATCTACTGTCTCTATTATTTTATGACAGACAAGCTAGATCTACTGTCTCTATTATATTTTGACAGACCATATAGATCTACTGTCTCTATTGTGTTATGACAGACCAGCTAGATCTACTGTCTCTATTATATTATGACCGACCAGCTAGATCTACTGTCTCTATTATACTTTGTCAGACCAGGTGGATCTACTGTCTCTATTCTATTATGACAGACCAGATAGATCTACTGTCTCTATTATATTATGACAGACCAGCGAGATCTACTGTCTCTATTGTGTGACATACCAGCTAGATCTATTGTCTCTATTATTTTATGACAAACCAGCTAGATCTACTGTCTCTATTATTTTATGACATACCAGCTAGATCTACTGTCTCTGTTGTATGACATACCAGCTAGATCTACTGTCTCTATTATATTATGACAGACCAGCTAGATCAACTGTCTCTATTATATTATGACAGACCAGGTAGATCTACTGTCTCTATTATATTATGACAGACCAGCTAGATCTACTGTCTCTATTATTTTATGACAGACCAGCTAGATCTACTGTCTCTGTTATATTATGACAGACCAGGTAGATCTACTGTCTCTATTATATTATGACAGACAAGCTAGATCTACTGTCTCTATTATATTATGACAGACCAGCTAGATCTACTGTCTCTATTATTTTATGACAGATCAGCTAGATCTATTGTCTCTATTATTTTATGACAAACCAGCTAGATCTACTGTCTCTATTATTTTATGACAGACCAGCTAGATCTACTGTCTCTGTTGTATGACATACCAGCTAGATCTACTGTCTCTATTATATTATGACAGACCAGGTAGATCTACTGTCTCTATTATAATTTGACAGACCAGGTAGATCTACTGACTCCGTTATATTATGACAGACCAGCTAGATCTTCTGTCTCTATTATATTATGACAGACCAGCTTGATCTACTGTCTCTGTTATATTATGACAGACCAGCTAGATCTACTGTCTCTATTAAATTATGACAGACCAGCGAGATCTACTGTCTCTATTCTATTATGACAGACCAGCAAGATCTACTGTCTCTATTATTTTATGACAGACCAGCTTGATCTACTGTCTCTGTTATATTATGACAGACCAGCTAAATCTACTGTCTCTCTGTCTCTATAATATTATGACAGACCAGCTAGATCTACTGTCTCTATTACATTATGACAGACCAGCTAAATCTACTGTCTCTCTGTCTATATTATATTATGACAGACCAGCTAGATCTACTGTCTCTATTATATTATGACAGACCAGCTAGATCTACTGTCTCTATTATTTTATGACAGACCAGCTAGATCTACTGTCTCTGTTGTATGACATACCAGCTAGATCTACTGTCTCTATTATATTATGACAGACCAGCTAGATCTACTGTCTCTATTATAATTTGACAGACCAGGTAGATCTACTGATTCCATTATATTATGACAGACCAGCTAGATCTACTGTCTCTGTTATATTATGACAGACCAGGTAGATCTACTGTCTCTATTATATTATGACAGACCAGCTAGATCTACTGTCTCTATTATTTTATGACAGACCAGCTAGATCTACTGTCTCTATTATATTATGACAGACCAGCTAGATCTACTGTCTGTATGTCTCTATTATATTATGACATACCAGCTAGATCTACTGTCTCTATTATATTATGACAGACCAGCTAGATCTACTGTCTCTATTATATTATGACAGACCAGTTAGATCTACTGTCTATATTATTTTATGACAGACCAGCAAGATCTACTGTCTCTGTTACATTATGACAGACCAGCTAGATCTACTGTGTCTATTACATTATGACAGACCAGCTATATCTACTGTCTCTATTACATTATGACAGACCAGATAGATCTACTGTCTCTATTGCATTATGGCAGACCAGCAAGATCTACTGTCTCTATTGTATGACATACCAGCTAGATCTACTGTCTCTATTATATTATGACAGACCAGCTAGATCTACTGTCGCTATTATTTTATGACAGACCAGCTAGATCTATTGTCTCTATTATTTTATGACAAACCAGCTAGATCTACTGTCTCTATTATTTTATGACAGACCAGCTAGATCTACTGTCTCTGTTGTATGACATACCAGCTAGATCTACTGTCTCTATTATATTATGACAGACCAGGTAGATCTACTGTCTCTATTATAATTTGACAGACCAGGTAGATCTACTGTCTCCATTATAGTATGACAGACCAGCTAGATCTACTGTCTCTGTTATATTATGACAGACCAGTTAGATCTACTGTCTCTATTATATTATGACAGACCAGTTAGATCTACTGTCTCTATTATATTATGACAGACCAGCTAGATCTACTGTCTCTATTATTTTATGACAGACCAGCTAGATCTACTGTTTCTATTATATTATGACAGACCAGCTAGATCTACTGTCTGTATGTCTATTATATTATGACAGACCAGCTAGATCTACTGTCTGTATGTCTCTATTATATTATGACAGACCAGCTAGATCTACTGTCTCTATTATTTTATGACAGACCAGCTAGATCTACTGTCTCTATTATTTTATGACAGACCAGCTAGATCTACTGTCTCTATTATTTTATGACAAACCAGCTAGATCTACTGTCTCTATTATTTTATGACAGACCAGCTAGATCTACTGTCTCTGTTGTATGACATACCAGCTAGATCTACTGTCTCTATTATATTATGACAGACCAGCTAGATCTACTGTCTCTATTATAATTTGACAGACCAGGTAGATCTACTGACTGCATTATATTATGACAGACCAGCTAGATCTACTGTCTCTGGTATATTATGACAGACCAGGTAGATCTACTGTCTCTATTATATTATGACAGACCAGCTAGATCTACTGTCTCTATTATTTTATGACAGACCAGCTAGATCTACTGTCTCTGTTGTATGACATACCAGCTAGATCTACTGTCTCTATTATATTATGACAGACCAGCTAGATCTACTGTCTCTATTATATTATGACAGACCAGGTAGATCTACTGTCTCTATTATAATTTGACAGACCAGGTAGATCTACTGTCTCCGTTATATTATGACAGACCAGCTCGATCTACTGTCTCTGTTATATTATGACAGACCAGTTAGATCTACTGTCTCTATTATATTATGACAGACCAGCTAGATCTACTGTCTCTGTTATATTATGACAGACCAGCTAGATCTACTGTTTCTATTATATTATGACAGACCAGGTAGATCTACTGTCTCTATTGTATTATGGCAGACCAGGTAGATCTACTGTCTCTGTTGTATGACATACCAGCTAGATCTACTGTCTCTATTATATTATGATAGACCAGCAAGATCTACTGTTCTATTATATTATGACAGACCAGCTAGATCTACTGTCTCTATTATTTTATGACAGACCAGCTAGATCTACTGTCTCTATTATTTTATGACAAACCAGCTAGATCTACTGTCTCTATTATTTTATGACAGACCAGCTAGATCTACTGTCTCTGTTGTATGACATACCAGCTAGATCTACTGTCTCTATTATATTATGACAGACCAGCTAGATCTACTGTCTCTATTATAATTTGACAGACCAGGTAGATCTACTGACTGCATTATATTATGACAGACCAGCTAGATCTACTGTCTCTGGTATATTATGACAGACCAGGTAGATCTACTGTCTCTATTATATTATGACAGACCAGCTAGATCTACTGTCTCTATTATTTTATGACAGACCAGCTAGATCTACTGTCTCTGTTGTATGACATACCAGCTAGATCTACTGTCTCTATTATATTATGACAGACCAGCTAGATCTACTGTCTCTATTATATTATGACAGACCAGGTAGATCTACTGTCTCTATTATATTATGACAGACCAGCTAGATCTACTGTCTCTGTTATATTATGACAGACCAGCTAGATCTACTGTTTCTATTATATTATGACAGACCAGGTAGATCTACTGTCTCTATTGTATTATGGCAGACCAGTTAGATCTACTGTCTCTATTATATTATGACAGACCAGCTAGATCTACTGTTTCTATTATATTATGACAGACCAGCTAGATCTACTGTCTCTATTATATTATGACAGACCAGCTAGATCTACTGTCTCTATTATTTTATGACAGACCAGCTAGATCTACTGTCTCTATTATATTATGATAGACCAGCAAGATCTACTGTTCTATTATATTATGACAGACCAGCTAGATCTACTGTCTCTATTATATTATGACAGACCAGGTAGATCTACTGTCTCTATTGTATTATGGCAGACCAGGTAGATCTACTGTCTCTGTTGTATGACATACCAGCTAGATCTACTGTCTCTATTATATTATGACAGACCAGCTAGATCTACTGTCTCTATTATAATTTGACAGACCAGGTAGATCTACTGACTGCATTATATTATGACAGACCAGCTAGATCTACTGTCTCTGGTATATTATGACAGACCAGGTAGATCTACTGTCTCTATTATATTATGACAGACCAGCTAGATCTACTGTCTGTATGTCTCTATTATTTTATGACAGACCAGCTAGATCTACTGTCTCTATTATTTTATGACAGACCAGCTAGATCTACTGTCTCTATTATTTTATGACAGACCAGCTAGATCTACTGTCTCTATTATTTTATGACAAACCAGCTAGATCTACTGTCTCTATTATTTTATGACAGACCAGCTAGATCTACTGTCTCTGTTGTATGACATACCAGCTAGATCTACTGTCTCTATTATATTATGACAGACCAGCTAGATCTACTGTCTCTATTATATTATGACAGACCAGGTAGATCTACTGTCTCTATTATAATTTGACAGACCAGGTAGATCTACTGTCTCCGTTATATTATGACAGACCAGCTCGATCTACTGTCTCTGTTATATTATGACAGACCAGTTAGATCTACTGTCTCTATTATATTATGACAGACCAGCTAGATCTACTGTCTCTGTTATATTATGACAGACCAGCTAGATCTACTGTTTCTATTATATTATGACAGACCAGGTAGATCTACTGTCTCTATTGTATTATGGCAGACCAGGTAGATCTACTGTCTCTGTTGTATGACATACCAGCTAGATCTACTGTCTCTATTATATTATGATAGACCAGCAAGATCTACTGTTCTATTATATTATGACAGACCAGCTAGATCTACTGTCTCTATTATTTTATGACAGACCAGCTAGATCTACTGTCTCTATTATTTTATGACAAACCAGCTAGATCTACTGTCTCTATTATTTTATGACAGACCAGCTAGATCTACTGTCTCTGTTGTATGACATACCAGCTAGATCTACTGTCTCTATTATATTATGACAGACCAGCTAGATCTACTGTCTCTATTATAATTTGACAGACCAGGTAGATCTACTGACTGCATTATATTATGACAGACCAGCTAGATCTACTGTCTCTGGTATATTATGACAGACCAGGTAGATCTACTGTCTCTATTATATTATGACAGACCAGCTAGATCTACTGTCTCTATTATATTTTGACAGACCAGCTAGATCTACTGTCTCTGTTGTATGACATACCAGCTAGATCTACTGTCTCTATTATATTATGACAGACCAGCTAGATCTACTGTCTCTATTATATTATGACAGACCAGGTAGATCTACTGTCTCTATTATATTATGACAGACCAGCTAGATCTACTGTCTCTGTTATATTATGACAGACCAGCTAGATCTACTGTTTCTATTATATTATGACAGACCAGGTAGATCTACTGTCTCTATTGTATTATGGCAGACCAGTTAGATCTACTGTCTCTATTATATTATGACAGACCAGCTAGATCTACTGTTTCTATTATATTATGACAGACCAGCTAGATCTACTGTCTCTATTATATTATGACAGACCAGCTAGATCTACTGTCTCTATTATTTTATGACAGACCAGCTAGATCTACTGTCTCTATTATATTATGATAGACCAGCAAGATCTACTGTTCTATTATATTATGACAGACCAGCTAGATCTACTGTCTCTATTATATTATGACAGACCAGGTAGATCTACTGTCTCTATTGTATTATGGCAGACCAGGTAGATCTACTGTCTCTGTTGTATGACATACCAGCTAGATCTACTGTCTCTATTATATTATGACAGACCAGCTAGATCTACTGTCTCTATTATAATTTGACAGACCAGGTAGATCTACTGACTGCATTATATTATGACAGACCAGCTAGATCTACTGTCTCTGGTATATTATGACAGACCAGGTAGATCTACTGTCTCTATTATATTATGACAGACCAGCTAGATCTACTGTCTGTATGTCTCTATTATTTTATGACAGACCAGCTAGATCTACTGTCTCTATTATTTTATGACAGACCAGCTAGATCTACTGTCTCTATTATTTTATGACAGACCAGCTAGATCTACTGTCTCTATTATTTTATGACAAACCAGCTAGATCTACTGTCTCTATTATTTTATGACAGACCAGCTAGATCTACTGTCTCTGTTGTATGACATACCAGCTAGATCTACTGTCTCTATTATATTATGACAGACCAGCTAGATCTACTGTCTCTATTATAATTTGACAGACCAGGTAGATCTACTGACTCCATTATATTATGACAGACCAGCTAGATCTACTGTCTCTGTTATATTATGACAGACCAGGCAGATCTACTGTCTCTATTATATTATGACAGACCAGCTAGATCTACTGTCTCTATTATTTTATGACAGACCAGCTAGATCTACTGTCTCTGTTATATTATGACAGACAAGCTAGATCTACTGTCTCTGTTATATTATGACAGACCAGCTAGATCTACTGTTTCTATTATATTATGACAGACCAGCTAGATCTACTGTCTCTATTATATTATGACAGACCAGCTAGATCTACTGTCTCTATTATTTTATGACAGACCAGCTAGATCTACTGTCTGTATGTCTCTATTATATTATGACAGACCAGCTAGATCTACTGTCTGTATGTCTCTATTATATTATGACAGACCAGCTAGATCTACTGTCTCTATTATTTTATGACAGACCAGCTAGATCTACTGTCTCTATTATTTTATGACAGACCAGCTAGATCTACTGTCTCTGTTGTATGACATACCAGCTAGATCTACTGTCTCTGTTGTATGACATACCAGCTAGATCTACTGTCTCTATTATATTATGACAGACCAGGTAGATCTACTGTCTCCGTTATATTATGACAGACCAGCTCGATCTACTGTCTCTGTTATATTATGACAGACCAGTTAGATCTACTGTCTCTATTATATTATGACAGACCAGCTAGATCTACTGTCTCTGTTATATTATGACAGACCAGCTAGATCTACTGTTTCTATTATATTATGACAGACCAGCTAGATCTACTGTCTCTATTATATTATGACAGACCAGCTAGATCTACTGTCTCTATTATTTTATGACAGACCAGCTAGATCTACTGTCTCTATTATATTATGATAGACCAGCAAGATCTACTGTTCTATTATATTATGACAGACCAGCTAGATCTACTGTCTCTATTATATTATGACAGACCAGGTAGATCTACTGTCTCTATTGTATTATGGCAGACCAGGTAGATCTACTGTCTCTGTTGTATGACATACCATCTAGATCTACTGTCTCTGTTATATTATGACAGACCAGGTAGATCTACTGTCTCTATTATATTATGACAGACCAGCTAGATCTACTGTCTCTATTATTTTATGACAGACCAGCTAGATCTACTGTCTCTGTTATATTATGACAGACCAGCTAGATCTACTGTCTCTATTATATTATGATAGACCAGCTAGATCTACTGTCTCTATTATATTATGATAGACCAGCAAGATCTACTGTTCTATTATATTATGACAGACCAGCTAGATCTACTGTCTCTATTATATTATGACAGACAAGCTAGATCTACTGTCTCTATTATATTTTGACAGACCATATAGATCTACTGTCTCTATTGTGTTATGACAGACCAGCTAGATCTACTGTCTCTATTATATTATGACCGACCAGCTAGATCTACTGTCTCTATTATACTTTGTCAGACC
Source organism: Oncorhynchus keta (assembly GCF_023373465.1). NCBI lineage: Eukaryota > Metazoa > Chordata > Actinopteri > Salmoniformes > Salmonidae > Oncorhynchus > Oncorhynchus keta. Next base: position 329,213 of record NW_026287120.1, on the reverse strand, counting down.
AGGTAGATCTACTGTCTCTATTCTATTATGACAGACCAGATAGATCTACTGTCTCTATTATATTATGACAGACCAGCGAGATCTACTGTCTCTATTGTATGACATACCAGCTAGATCTACTGTCTCTATTATATTATGACAGACAAGCTAGATCTACTGTCTCTATTATATTATGACAGACCAGCTAGATCTATTGTCTCTATTATTTTATGACAGACCAGCTAGATCTACTGTCTCTGTTGTATGACATACCAGCTAGATCTACTGTCTCTATTATATTATGACAGACCAGGTAGATCTACTGTCTCTATTATAATTTGACAGACCAGGTAGATCTACTGTCTCCGTTATATTATGACAGACCAGCTAGATCTACTGTCTCTATTATATTATGACAGACCAGCTAGATCTACTGTCTCTATTATTTTATGACAGACCAGCTAGATCTACTGTTTCTATTATATTATGACAGACCAGCTAGATCTACTGTCTGTATGTCTCTATTATATTATGACAGACCAGCTAGATCTACTGTCTCTATTATTTTATGACAGACCAGCTAGATCTACTGTCTCTATTATTTTATGACAGACCAGCTAGATCTACTGTCTCTATTATTTTATGACAAACCAGCTAGATCTACTGTCTCTATTATTTTATGACAGACCAGCTAGATCTACTGTCTCTGTTGTATGACATACCAGCTAGATCTACTGTCTCTATTATATTATGACAGACCAGCTAGATCTACTGTCTCTATTATAATTTGACAGACCAGGTAGATCTACTGACTCCATTATATTATGACAGACCAGCTAGATCTACTGTCTCTGTTATATTATGACAGACCAGCTAGATCTACTGTCTCTATTATATAATGGCAGACCAGGTAGATCTACTGTCTCTATTATATTATGACAGACCAGCTAGATCTACTGTCTGTATGTCTCTATTATATTATGACAGACCAGCTAGATCTACTGTCTCTATTATTTTATGACAGACCAGGTAGATATACTGTCTCTATTATATTATGACAGACCAGCTAGATCTACTGTCTCTATTATTTTATGACAGACCAGCTAGATCTACTGTCTGTTATATTATGACAGACCAGCTAGATCTACTGTTTCTATTATATTATGACAGACCAGCTAGATCTACTGTCTCTATTGTATGACATACCAGCTAGATCTACTGTGTCTATTACATTATGACAGACCAGCTATATCTACTGTCTCTATTACATTATGACAGACCAGATAGATCTACTGTCCCTATTGCATTATGGCAGACCAGCAAGATCTACTGTCTCTATTGTATGACATACCAGCTAGATCTACTGTCTCTATTATATTATGACAGACCAGCTAGATCTACTGTCGCTATTATTTTATGACAGACCAGCTAGATCTATTGTCTCTATTATTTTATGACAAACCAGCTAGATCTACTGTCTCTATTATTTGATGACAGACCAGCTAGATCTACTGTCTCTGTTGTATGACATACCAGCTAGATCTACTGTCTCTATTATATTATGACAGACCAGGTAGATCTACTGTCTCTATTATAATTTGACAGACCAGGTAGATCTACTGTCTCCATTATAGTATGACAGACCAGCTAGATCTACTGTCTCTGTTATATTATGACAGACCAGTTAGATCTACTGTCTCTATTATATTATGACAGACCAGCTAGATCTACTGTCTCTGTTATATTATGACAGACCAGCTAGATCTACTGTTTCTATTATATTATGACAGACCAGCTAGATCTACTGTCTCTATTATATTATGACAGACCAGCTAGATCTACTGTCTCTATTATTTTATGACAGACCAGCTAGATCTACTGTTTCTATTATATTATGACAGACCAGCTAGATCTACTGTCTGTATGTCTATTATATTATGACAGACCAGCTAGATCTACTGTCTGTATGTCTCTATTATATTATGACAGACCAGCTAGATCTACTGTCTCTATTATTTTATGACAGACCAGCTAGATCTACTGTCTCTAATATTTTATGACAGACCAGCTAGATCTACTATCTCTATTATTTTATGACAAACCAGCTAGATCTACTGTCTCTATTATTTTATGACAGACCAGCTAGATCTACTGTCTCTGTTGTATGACATACCAGCTAGATCTACTGTCGCTATTATATTATGACAGACCAGCTAGATCTACTGTCTCTATTATAATTTGACAGACCAGGTAGATCTACTGACTCCATTATATTATGACAGACCAGCTAGATCTACTGTCTCTGTTATATTATGACAGACCAGGTAGATCTACTGTCTCTATTATATTATGACAGACCAGCTAGATCTACTGTCTCTATTATTTTATGACAGACCAGCTAGATCTACTGTTTCTATTATATTATGACAGACCAGCTAGATCTACTGTCTGTATGTCTATTATATTATGACAGACCAGCTAGATATACTGTCTGTATGTCTCTATTATTTTATGACAGACCAGCTAGATCTACTGTCTCTATTATTTTATGACAGACCAGCTAGATCTACTGTCTCTATTATTTTATGACAGACCAGCTAGATCTACTGTCTCTATTATTTTATGACAGACCAGCTAGATCTACTGTCTCTATTATTTTATGACAAACCAGCTAGATCTACTGTCTCTATTATTTTATGACAGACCAGCTAGATCTACTGTCTCTGTTGTATGACATACCAGCTAGATCTACTGTCTCTATTATATTATGACAGACCAGCTAGATCTACTGTCTCTGCTATATTATGACAGACCAGGTAGATCTACTGTCTCTATTATATTATGACAGACCAGCTAGATCTACTGTCTCTATTATTTTATGATAGACCAGCAAGATCTACTGCTCTATTATATTATGACAGACAAGCTAGATCTACTGTCTCTATTATATTTTGACAGACCATATATATCTACTGTCTCTATTGTGTTATGACAGACCAGCTAGATCTACTGTCTCTATTATATTATGACAGACCAGCTAGATCTACTGTCTCTATTATTTTATGACAGACCAGCTAGATCTACTGTCTCTGTTATATTATGACAGACCAGCTAGATCTACTGTCTCTATTGTGTTATGACAGACCAGCTAGATCTACTGTCTCTATTATATTATGACAGACCAGCGAGATCTACTGTCTCTATTGTATGACATACCAGCTAGATCTATTGTCTCTATTATTTTATGACAAACCAGCTAGATCTACTGTCTCTATTATTTTATGACAGACCAGCTAGATCTACTGTCTCTGTTGTATGACATACCAGCTAGATCTACTGTCTCTATTATATTATGACAGACCAGGTAGATCTACTGTCTCTATTATAATTTGACAGACCAGGTAGATCTACTGTCTCCGTTATATTATGACAGACCAGCTCGATCTACTGTCTCTGTTATATTATGACAGACCAGTTAGATCTACTGTCTCTATTATATTATGACAGACCAGCTAGATCTACTGTCTCTATTATATTATGATAGACCAGCAAGATCTACTGTTCTATTATATTATGACAGACCAGCTAAATCTACTGTCTCTATTATATTATGACAGACCAGGTAGATCTACTGTCTCTATTGTATTATGGCAGACCAGGTAGATCTACTGTCTCTGTTGTATGACATACCAGCTAGATCTACTGTCTCTATTATATTATGACAGACCAGCTAGATCTACTGTCTCTATTATAATTTGACAGACCAGGTAGATCTACTGTCTCTATTATATTATGACAGACCAGCTAGATCTACTGTCTCTATTATTTTATGACAGACCAGCTAGATCTACTGTCTCTGTTATATTATGACAGACCAGCTAGATCTACTGTCTCTATTATATTATGATAGACCAGCAAGATCTACTGTTCTATTATATTATGACAGACCAGCTAGATCTACTGTCTCTATTATATTATGACAGACCAGGTAGATCTACTGTCTCTATTGTATTATGGCAGACCAGGTAGATCTACTGTCTCTATTATTTTATGACAGACAAGCTAGATCTACTGTCTCTATTATATTTTGACAGACCATATAGATCTACTGTCTCTATTGTGTTATGACAGACCAGCTAGATCTACTGTCTCTATTATATTATGACCGACCAGCTAGATCTACTGTCTCTATTATACTTTGTCAGACCAGGTAGATCTACTGTCTCTATTCTATTATGACAGACCAGATAGATCTACTGTCTCTATTATATTATGACAGACCAGCGAGATCTACTGTCTCTATTGTGTGACATACCAGCTAGATCTATTGTCTCTATTATTTTATGACAAACCAGCTAGATCTACTGTCTCTATTATTTTATGACATACCAGCTAGATCTACTGTCTCTGTTGTATGACATACCAGCTAGATCTACTGTCTCTATTATATTATGACAGACCAGCTAGATCAACTGTCTCTATTATATTATGACAGACCAGGTAGATCTACTGTCTCTATTATATTATGACAGACCAGCTAGATCTACTGTCTCTATTATTTTATGACAGACCAGCTAGATCTACTGTCTCTGTTATATTATGACAGACCAGGTAGATCTACTGTCTCTATTATATTATGACAGACAAGCTAGATCTACTGTCTCTATTATATTATGACAGACCAGCTAGATCTACTGTCTCTATTATTTTATGACAGATCAGCTAGATCTATTGTCTCTATTATTTTATGACAAACCAGCTAGATCTACTGTCTCTATTATTTTATGACAGACCAGCTAGATCTACTGTCTCTGTTGTATGACATACCAGCTAGATCTACTGTCTCTATTATATTATGACAGACCAGGTAGATCTACTGTCTCTATTATAATTTGACAGACCAGGTAGATCTACTGACTCCGTTATATTATGACAGACCAGCTAGATCTACTGTCTCTATTATATTATGACAGACCAGCTAGATCTACTGTCTCTGTTATATTATGACAGACCAGCTAGATCTACTGTCTCTATTATATTTTGACAGACCATATATATCTACTGTCTCTATTGTGTTATGACAGACCAGCTAGATCTACTGTCTCTATTATATTATGACAGACCAGCTAGATCTACTGTCTCTATTATTTTATGACAGACCAGCTAGATCTACTGTCTCTGTTATATTATGACAGACCAGCTAGATCTACTGTCTCTATTGTGTTATGACAGACCAGCTAGATCTACTGTCTCTATTATATTATGACAGACCAGCGAGATCTACTGTCTCTATTGTATGACATACCAGCTAGATCTATTGTCTCTATTATTTTATGACAAACCAGCTAGATCTACTGTCTCTATTATTTTATGACAGACCAGCTAGATCTACTGTCTCTGTTGTATGACATACCAGCTAGATCTACTGTCTCTATTATATTATGACAGACCAGGTAGATCTACTGTCTCTATTATAATTTGACAGACCAGGTAGATCTACTGTCTCCGTTATATTATGACAGACCAGCTCGATCTACTGTCTCTGTTATATTATGACAGACCAGTTAGATCTACTGTCTCTATTATATTATGACAGACCAGCTAGATCTACTGTCTCTGTTATATTATGACAGACCAGCTAGATCTACTGTTTCTATTATATTATGACAGACCAGCTAGATCTACTGTCTCTATTATATTATGACAGACCAGCTAGATCTACTGTCTCTATTATTTTATGACAGACCAGCTAGATCTACTGTCTCTATTATATTATGATAGACCAGCAAGATCTACTGTTCTATTATATTATGACAGACCAGCTAAATCTACTGTCTCTATTATATTATGACAGACCAGGTAGATCTACTGTCTCTATTGTATTATGGCAGACCAGGTAGATCTACTGTCTCTGTTGTATGACATACCAGCTAGATCTACTGTCTCTATTATATTATGACAGACCAGCTAGATCTACTGTCTCTATTATAATTTGACAGACCAGGTAGATCTACTGTCTCTATTATATTATGACAGACCAGCTAGATCTACTGTCTCTATTATTTTATGACAGACCAGCTAGATCTACTGTCTCTGTTATATTATGACAGACCAGCTAGATCTACTGTCTCTATTATATTATGATAGACCAGCAAGATCTACTGTTCTATTATATTATGACAGACCAGCTAGATCTACTGTCTCTATTATATTATGACAGACCAGGTAGATCTACTGTCTCTATTGTATTATGGCAGACCAGGTAGATCTACTGTCTCTATTATTTTATGACAGACAAGCTAGATCTACTGTCTCTATTATATTTTGACAGACCATATAGATCTACTGTCTCTATTGTGTTATGACAGACCAGCTAGATCTACTGTCTCTATTATATTATGACCGACCAGCTAGATCTACTGTCTCTATTATACTTTGTCAGACCAGGTAGATCTACTGTCTCTATTCTATTATGACAGACCAGATAGATCTACTGTCTCTATTATATTATGACAGACCAGCGAGATCTACTGTCTCTATTGTGTGACATACCAGCTAGATCTATTGTCTCTATTATTTTATGACAAACCAGCTAGATCTACTGTCTCTATTATTTTATGACATACCAGCTAGATCTACTGTCTCTGTTGTATGACATACCAGCTAGATCTACTGTCTCTATTATATTATGACAGACCAGCTAGATCAACTGTCTCTATTATATTATGACAGACCAGGTAGATCTACTGTCTCTATTATATTATGACAGACCAGCTAGATCTACTGTCTCTATTATTTTATGACAGACCAGCTAGATCTACTGTCTCTGTTATATTATGACAGACCAGGTAGATCTACTGTCTCTATTATATTATGACAGACAAGCTAGATCTACTGTCTCTATTATATTATGACAGACCAGCTAGATCTACTGTCTCTATTATTTTATGACAGATCAGCTAGATCTATTGTCTCTATTATTTTATGACAAACCAGCTAGATCTACTGTCTCTATTATTTTATGACAGACCAGCTAGATCTACTGTCTCTGTTGTATGACATACCAGCTAGATCTACTGTCTCTATTATATTATGACAGACCAGGTAGATCTACTGTCTCTATTATAATTTGACAGACCAGGTAGATCTACTGACTCCGTTATATTATGACAGACCAGCTAGATCTACTGTCTCTATTATATTATGACAGACCAGCTAGATCTACTGTCTCTGTTATATTATGACAGACCAGCTAGATCTACTGTCTCTATTATATTATGACAGACCAGCTAGATCTACTGTCTCTATTATATTATGACAGACCAGCTAGATGTACTGTCTCTATTATTTTATGACAGACCAGCTAGATCTACTGTTTCTATTATATTATGACAGACCAGCTAGATCTACTGTCTGTATGTCTCTATTATATTATGACAGACCAGCTAGATCTACTGTCTCTATTATTTTATGACAGACCAGCTAGATCTACTGTCTCTATTATTTTATGACAGACCAGCTAGATCTACTGTCTCTATTATTTTATGACAAACCAGCTAGATCTACTGTCTCTATTATTTTATGACAGACCAGCTAGATCTACTGTCTCTGTTGTATGACATACCAGCTAGATCTACTGTCTCTATTATATTATGACAGACCAGCTAGATCTACTGTCTCTATTATAATTTGACAGACCAGGTAGATCTACTGATTCCATTATATTATGACAGACCAGCTAGATCTACTGTCTCTGTTATATTATGACAGACCAGGTAGATCTACTGTCTCTATTATATTATGACAGACCAGCTAGATCTACTGTCTCTATTATTTTATGACAGACCAGCTAGATCTACTGTCTCTATTATATTATGACAGACCAGCTAGATCTACTGTCTGTATGTCTCTATTATATTATGACATACCAGCTAGATCTACTGTCTCTATTATATTATGACAGACCAGCTAGATCTACTGTCTCTATTATATTATGACAGACCAGTTAGATCTACTGTCTATATTATTTTATGACAGACCAGCAAGATCTACTGTCTCTGTTACATTATGACAGACCAGCTAGATCTACTGTGTCTATTACATTATGACAGACCAGCTATATCTACTGTCTCTATTACATTATGACAGACCAGATAGATCTACTGTCTCTATTGCATTATGGCAGACCAGCAAGATCTACTGTCTCTATTGTATGACATACCAGCTAGATCTACTGTCTCTATTATATTATGACAGACCAGCTAGATCTACTGTCGCTATTATTTTATGACAGACCAGCTAGATCTATTGTCTCTATTATTTTATGACAAACCAGCTAGATCTACTGTCTCTATTATTTTATGACAGACCAGCTAGATCTACTGTCTCTGTTGTATGACATACCAGCTAGATCTACTGTCTCTATTATATTATGACAGACCAGGTAGATCTACTGTCTCTATTATAATTTGACAGACCAGGTAGATCTACTGTCTCCATTATAGTATGACAGACCAGCTAGATCTACTGTCTCTGTTATATTATGACAGACCAGTTAGATCTACTGTCTCTATTATATTATGACAGACCAGCTAGATCTACTGTCTCTGTTATATTATGACAGACCAGCTAGATCTACTGTTTCTATTATATTATGACAGACCAGCTAGATCTACTGTCTCTATTATATTATGACAGACCAGCTAGATCTACTGTCTCTATTATTTTATGACAGACCAGCTAGATCTACTGTTTCTATTATATTATGACAGACCAGCTAGATCTACTGTCTGTATGTCTATTATATTATGACAGACCAGCTAGATCTACTGTCTGTATGTCTCTATTATATTATGACAGACCAGCTAGATCTACTGTCTCTATTATTTTATGACAGACCAGCTAGATCTACTGTCTCTATTATTTTATGACAGACCAGCTAGATCTACTGTCTCTATTATTTTATGACAAACCAGCTAGATCTACTGTCTCTATTATTTTATGACAGACCAGCTAGATCTACTGTCTCTGTTGTATGACATACCAGCTAGATCTACTGTCTCTATTATATTATGACAGACCAGCTAGATCTACTGTCTCTATTATAATTTGACAGACCAGGTAGATCTACTGACTGCATTATATTATGACAGACCAGCTAGATCTACTGTCTCTGGTATATTATGACAGACCAGGTAGATCTACTGTCTCTATTATATTATGACAGACCAGCTAGATCTACTGTCTCTATTATTTTATGACAGACCAGCTAGATCTACTGTCTCTATTATTTTATGACAGACCAGCTAGATCTACTGTTTCTATTATATTATGACAGACCAGCTAGATCTACTGTCTGTATGTCTATTATATTATGACAGACCAGCTAGATCTACTGTCTGTATGTCTCTATTATTTTATGACAGACCAGCTAGATCTACTGTCTCTATTATTTTATGACAGACCAGCTAGATCTACTGTCTATAATTATTTTATGACAGACCAGCTAGATCTACTGTCTCTATTATTTTATGACAAACCAGCTAGATCTACTGTCTCTATTATTTTATGACAGACCAGCTAGATCTACTGTCTCTGTTGTATGACATACCAGCTAGATCTACTGTCTCTATTATATTATGACAGACCAGCTAGATCTACTGTCTCTGTTATATTATGACAGACCAGGCAGATCTACTGTCTCTATTATATTATGACAGACCAGCTAGATCTACTGTCTCTATTATTTTATGACAGACCAGCTAGATCTACTGTCTCTGTTATATTATGACAGACCAGCTAGATCTACTGTCTCTATTATATTATGATAGACCAGCAAGATATACTGCTCTATTATATTATGACAGACAAGCTAGATCTACTGTCTCTGTTATATTATGACAGACCAGCTAGATCTACTGTTTCTATTATATTATGACAGACCAGCTAGATCTACTGTCTCTATTATATTATGACAGACCAGCTAGATCTACTGTCTCTATTATTTTATGACAGACCAGCTAGATCTACTGTCTGTATGTCTCTATTATATTATGACAGACCAGCTAGATCTACTGTCTGTATGTCTCTATTATATTATGACAGACCAGCTAGATCTACTGTCTCTATTATTTTATGACAGACCAGCTAGATCTACTGTCTCTATTATTTTATGACAGACCAGCTAGATCTACTGTCTCTGTTGTATGACATACCAGCTAGATCTACTGTCTCTGTTGTATGACATACCAGCTAGATCTACTGTCTCTATTATATTATGACAGACCAGCTAGATCTACTGTCTCTATTATATTATGACAGACCAGGTAGATCTACTGTCTCTATTATAATTTGACAGACCAGGTAGATCTACTGTCTCCGTTATATTATGACAGACCAGCTCGATCTACTGTCTCTGTTATATTATGACAGACCAGTTAGATCTACTGTCTCTATTATATTATGACAGACCAGCTAGATCTACTGTCTCTGTTATATTATGACAGACCAGCTAGATCTACTGTTTCTATTATATTATGACAGACCAGCTAGATCTACTGTCTCTATTATATTATGACAGACCAGCTAGATCTACTGTCTCTATTATTTTATGACTGACCAGCTAGATCTACTGTCTCTATTATATTATGAGAGACCAGCAAGATCTACTGTTCTATTATATTATGACAGACCAGCTAGATCTACTGTCTCTATTATATTATGACAGACCAGGTAGATCTACTGTCTCTATTGTATTATGGCAGACCAGGTAGATCTACTGTCTCTGTTGTATGACATACCAGCTAGATCTACTGTCTCTATTATATTATGACAGACCAGCTAGATCTACTGTCTCTATTATAATTTGACAGACCAGGTAGATCTACTGACTGCATTATATTATGACAGACCAGCTAGATCTACTGTCTCTGGTATATTATGACAGACCAGGTAGATCTACTGTCTCTATTATATTATGACAGACCAGCTAGATCTACTGTCTCTATTATTTTATGACAGACCAGCTAGATCTACTGTCTCTATTATTTTATGACAGACCAGCTAGATCTACTGTTTCTATTATATTATGACAGACCAGCTAGATCTACTGTCTGTATGTCTATTATATTATGACAGACCAGCTAGATCTACTGTCTGTATGTCTCTATTATTTTATGACAGACCAGCTAGATCTACTGTCTCTATTATTTTATGACAGACCAGCTAGATCTACTGTCTCTATTATTTTATGACAGACCAGCTAGATCTACTGTCTCTATTATTTTATGACAAACCAGCTAGATCTACTGTCTCTATTATTTTATGACAGACCAGCTAGATCTACTGTCTCTGTTGTATGACATACCAGCTAGATCTACTGTCTCTATTATATTATGACAGACCAGCTAGATCTACTGTCTCTATTATAATTTGACAGACCAGGTAGATCTACTGACTCCATTATATTATGACAGACCAGCTAGATCTACTGTCTCTGTTATATTATGACAGACCAGGCAGATCTACTGTCTCTATTATATTATGACAGACCAGCTAGATCTACTGTCTCTATTATTTTATGACAGACCAGCTAGATCTACTGTCTCTGTTATATTATGACAGACAAGCTAGATCTACTGTCTCTGTTATATTATGACAGACCAGCTAGATCTACTGTTTCTATTATATTATGACAGACCAGCTAGATCTACTGTCTCTATTATATTATGACAGACCAGCTAGATCTACTGTCTCTATTATTTTATGACAGACCAGCTAGATCTACTGTCTGTATGTCTCTATTATATTATGACAGACCAGCTAGATCTACTGTCTGTATGTCTCTATTATATTATGACAGACCAGCTAGATCTACTGTCTCTATTATTTTATGACAGACCAGCTAGATCTACTGTCTCTATTATTTTATGACAGACCAGCTAGATCTACTGTCTCTGTTGTATGACATACCAGCTAGATCTACTGTCTCTGTTGTATGACATACCAGCTAGATCTACTGTCTCTATTATATTATGACAGACCAGGTAGATCTACTGTCTCCGTTATATTATGACAGACCAGCTCGATCTACTGTCTCTGTTATATTATGACAGACCAGTTAGATCTACTGTCTCTATTATATTATGACAGACCAGCTAGATCTACTGTCTCTGTTATATTATGACAGACCAGCTAGATCTACTGTTTCTATTATATTATGACAGACCAGCTAGATCTACTGTCTCTATTATATTATGACAGACCAGCTAGATCTACTGTCTCTATTATTTTATGACAGACCAGCTAGATCTACTGTCTCTATTATATTATGATAGACCAGCAAGATCTACTGTTCTATTATATTATGACAGACCAGCTAGATCTACTGTCTCTATTATATTATGACAGACCAGGTAGATCTACTGTCTCTATTGTATTATGGCAGACCAGGTAGATCTACTGTCTCTGTTGTATGACATACCAGCTAGATCTACTGTCTCTATTATATTATGACAGACCAGCTAGATCTACTGTCTCTATTATAATTTGACAGACCAGGTAGATCTACTGACTGCATTATATTATGACAGACCAGCTAGATCTACTGTCTCTGGTATATTATGACAGACCAGGTAGATCTACTGTCTCTATTATATTATGACAGACCAGCTAGATCTACTGTCTCTATTATTTTATGACAGACCAGCTAGATCTACTGTCTCTATTATTTTATGACAGACCAGCTAGATCTACTGACTGCATTATATTATGACAGACCAGCTAGATCTACTGTCTCTGGTATATTATGACAGACCAGGTAGATCTACTGTCTCTATTATATTATGACAGACCAGCTAGATCTACTGTCTCTATTATTTTATGACAGACCAGCTAGATCTACTGTCTCTATTATTTTATGACAGACCAGCTAGATCTACTGTTTCTATTATATTATGACAGACCAGCTAGATCTACTGTCTGTATGTCTATTATATTATGACAGACCAGCTAGATCTACTGTCTGTATGTCTCTATTATTTTATGACAGACCAGCTAGATCTACTGTCTCTATTATTTTATGACAGACCAGCTAGATCTACTGTCTCTATTATTTTATGACAGACCAGCTAGATCTACTGTCTCTGTTGTATGACATACCAACTAGATCTACTGTCTCTTTTGTATGACATACCAGCTAGATCTACTGTCTCTTTGTATGACATACCAGCTAGATCTACTGTCTCTATTATATTATGACAGACCAGCTAGATCTACTGTCTCTATTATAATTTGACAGACCAGGTAGATCTACTGACTCCATTATATTATGACAGACCAGCTAGATCTACTGTCTCTGTTATATTATGACAGACCAGGCAGATCTACTGTCTCTATTATATTATGACAGACCAGCTAGATCTACTGTCTCTATTATTTTATGACAGACCAGCTAGATCTACTGTCTCTGTTATATTATGACAGACAAGCTAGATCTACTGTCTCTGTTATATTATGACAGACCAGCTAGATCTACTGTTTCTATTATATTATGACAGACCAGCTAGATCTACTGTCTCTATTATATTATGACAGACCAGCTAGATCTACTGTCTCTATTATTTTATGACAGACCAGCTAGATCTACTGTCTGTATGTCTCTATTATATTATGACAGACCAGCTAGATCTACTGTCTGTATGTCTCTATTATATTATGACAGACCAGCTAGATCTACTGTCTCTATTATTTTATGACAGACCAGCTAGATCTACTGTCTCTGTTGTATGACATACCAGCTAGATCTACTGTCTCTGTTGTATGACATACCAGCTAGATCTACTGTCTCTATTATATTATGACAGACCAGGTAGATCTACTGTCTCCGTTATATTATGACAGACCAGCTCGATCTACTGTCTCTGTTATATTATGACAGACCAGTTAGATCTACTGTCTCTATTATATTATGACAGACCAGCTAGATCTACTGTCTCTGTTATATTATGACAGACCAGCTAGATCTACTGTTTCTGTTATATTATGACAGACCAGCTAGATCTACTGTCTCTATTATATTATGACAGACCAGCTAGATCTACTGTCTCTATTATTTTATGACAGACCAGCTAGATCTACTGTCTCTATTATATTATGATAGACCAGCAAGATCTACTGTTCTATTATATTATGACAGACCAGCTAGATCTACTGTCTCTATTGTATTATGGCAGACCAGGTAGATCTACTGTCTCTGTTGTATGACATACCAGCTAGATCTACTGTCTCTATTATATTATGACAGACCAGCTAGATCTACTGTCTCTATTATAATTTGACAGACCAGGTAGATCTACTGACTGCATTATATTATGACAGACCAGCTAGATCTACTGTCTCTGGTATATTATGACAGACCAGGTAGATCTACTGTCTCTATTATATTATGACAGACCAGCTAGATCTACTGTCTCTATTATTTTATGACAGACCAGCTAGATCTACTGTCTCTATTATTTTATGACAGACCAGCTAGATCTACTGTTTCTATTATATTATGACAGACCAGCTAGATCTACTGTCTGTATGTCTATTATATTATGACAGACCAGCTAGATCTACTGTCTGTATGTCTCTATTATTTTATGACAGACCAGCTAGATCTACTGTCTCTATTATTTTATGACAGACCAGCTAGATCTACTGTCTCTATTATTTTATGACAGACCAGCTAGATCTACTGTCTCTATTATTTTATGACAAACCAGCTAGATCTACTGTCTCTATTATTTTATGACAGACCAGCTAGATCTACTGTCTCTGTTGTATGACATACCAGCTAGATCTACTGTCTCTATTATATTATGACAGACCAGCTAGATCTACTGTCTCTATTATAATTTGACAGACCAGGTAGATCTACTGACTCCATTATATTATGACAGACCAGCTAGATCTACTGTCTCTGTTATATTATGACAGACCAGGCAGATCTACTGTCTCTATTATATTATGACAGACAAGCTAGATCTACTGTCTCTATTATTTTATGACAGACCAGCTAGATCTACTGTCTCTGTTATATTATGACAGACAAGCTAGATCTACTGTCTCTGTTATATTATGACAGACCAGCTAGATCTACTGTTTCTATTATATTATGACAGACCAGCTAGATCTACTGTCTCTATTATATTATGACAGACCAGCTAGATCTACTGTCTCTATTATTTTATGACAGACCAGCTAGATCTACTGTCTGTATGTCTCTATTATATTATGACAGACCAGCTAGATCTACTGTCTGTATGTCTCTATTATTTTATGACAGATCAGCTAGATCTACTGTCTCTATTATTTGATGACAGACCAGCTAGATCTACTGTCTCTATTCTAATTTGACAGACCAGGTAGATCTACTGTCTCTATTATAATATGACAGACCAGCTTGGGTTGTACCGTGGCGGAGATCTTTGTGGGCTATACTCGGCCTTGTCTCAGGATGGTAAGTTGGTGGTTGAAGATATCCCTCTAGTGGTGTGGGGGCTGTGCTTTGGCAAAGTGGGTGGGGTTATATCCTTCCTGTTTGGCCCTGTCCGGGGGTGTCCTCGGATGGGGCCACAGTGTCTCCTGACCCCTCCTGTCTCAGCCTCCAGTATTTATGCTGCAGTAGTTTATGTGTCGGGGCTAGGGTCAGTTTGTTATATCTGGAGTACTTCTCCTGTCCTATTCGGTGTCCTGTGTGAATCTAAGTGTGCGTTCTCTAATTCTCTCCTTCTCTCTTTCTTTCTCTCTCTCGGAGGACCTGAGCCCTAGAACCATGTCCCAGGACTACCTGACATGAGGACTCCTTGCTGTCCCCAGTCCACCTGGCCATGCTCCTGCTCCAGTTTCAACTGACCTGAGCCCTAGGACCGTGCCCCAGGACTACCTGACATGAAGGCTCCTTGCTGTCCCCAGTCCACCTGACTGTGCTGCTGCTCCAGTTTCAACTGTTCTGCCTTATTATTATTCGACCATGCTGGTCATTTATGAACATTTGAACATCTTGGTCATGTTCTGTTATAATCTCTACCCGGCACAGCCAGAAGAGGACTGGCCACCCCACATAGCCCGGTTCCTCTCTAGGTTTCTTCCTAGGTTTTGGCCTTTCTAGGGAGTTTTTCCTAGCCACCGTGCTTTTACACCTGCATTGTTTGCTGTTTGGGGTTTTAGGCTGGGTTTCTGTACAGCACTTTGAGATATCAGCTGATGTACGAAGGGCTATATAAATAAATTTGATTTGATTTGAGCTAGATCTACTGTCTCTGTTGTATGACATACCAGCTAGATCTACTGTCTCTATTATATTATGACAGACCAGGTAGATCTACTGTCTCCGTTATATTATGACAGACCAGCTCGATCTACTGTCTCTGTTATATTATGACAGACCAGTTAGATCTACTGTCTCTATTATATTATGACAGACCAGCTAGATCTACTGTCTCTGTTATATTATGACAGACCAGCTAGATCTACTGTTTCTATTATATTATGACAGACCAGCTAGATCTACTGTCTCTATTATATTATGACAGACCAGCTAGATCTACTGTCTCTATTATTTTATGACAGACCAGCTAGATCTACTGTCTCTATTATATTATGATAGACCAGCAAGATCTACTGTTCTATTATATTATGACAGACCAGCTAGATCTACTGTCTCTATTATATTATGACAGACCAGGTAGATCTACTGTCTCTATTGTATTATGGCAGACCAGGTAGATCTACTGTCTCTGTTGTATGACATACCAGCTAGATCTACTGTCTCTGTTATATTATGACAGACCAGGTAGATCTACTGTCTCTATTATATTATGACAGACCAGCTAGATCTACTGTCTCTATTATTTTATGACAGACCAGCTAGATCTACTGTCTCTGTTATATTATGACAGACCAGCTAGATCTACTGTCTCTATTATATTATGATAGACCAGCAAGATCTACTGTTCTATTATATTATGACAGACCAGCTAGATCTACTGTCTCTATTATATTATGACAGACCAGGTAGATCTACTGTCTCTATTGTATTATGGCAGACCAGGTAGATATACTGTCTCTATTATATTATGACAGACAAGCTAGATCTACTGTCTCTATTATATTTTGACAGACCATATAGATCTACTGTCTCTATTGTGTTATGACAGACCAGCTAGATCTACTGTCTCTATTATATTATGACCGACCAGCTAGATCTACTGTCTCTATTATACTTTGTCAGACCAGGTAGATCTACTGTCTCTATTCTATTATGACAGACCAGATAGATCTACTGTCTCTATTATATTATGACAGACCAGCGAGATCCACTGTCTCTATTGTGTGACATACCAGCTAGATCTATTGTCTCTATTATTTTATGACAAACCAGCTAGATCTACTGTCTCTATTATTTTATGACAGACCAGCTAGATCTACTGTCTCTGTTGTATGACATACCAGCTAGATCTACTGTCTCTGTTGTATGACATACCAGCTAGATCTACTGTCTCTATTATATTATGACAGACCAGCTAGATCAACTGTCTCTATTATATTATGACAGACCAGGTAGATCTACTGTCTCTATTATATTATGACAGACCAGCTAGATCTACTGTCTCTATTATTTTATGACAGACCAGCTAGATCTACTGTCTCTGTTATATTATGACAGACCAGGTAGATCTACTGTCTCTATTATATTATGACAGACAAGCTAGATCTACTGTCTCTATTATTTTATGACAGACCAGCTAGATCTACTGTCTCTGTTGTATGACATACCAGCTAGATCTACTGTCTCTATTATATTATGACAGACCAGGTAGATCTACTGTCTCTATTATAATTTGACAGACCAGGTAGATCTACTGTCTCCGTTATATTATGACAGACCAGCTAGATCTACTGTCTCTATTATATTATGACAGACCAGCTAGATCTACTGTCTCTGTTATATTATGACAGACCAGCTAGATCTACTGTCTCTATTATATTATGACAGACCAGCTAGATCTACTGTCTCTATTATTTTATGACAGACCAACTAGATCTACTGTTTCTATTATATTATGACAGACCAGCTAGATCTACTGTCTGTATGTCTCTATTATATTATGACAGACCAGCTAGATCTACTGTCTCTATTATTTTATGACAGACCAGCTAGATCTACTGTCTCTATTATTTTATGACAGACCAGCTAGATCTACTGTCTCTATTATTTTATGACAAACCAGCTAGATCTACTGTCTCTATTATTTTATGACAGACCAGCTAGATCTACTGTCTCTGTTGTATGACATACCAGCTAGATCTACTGTCTCTATTATATTATGACAGACCAGCTAGATCTACTGTCTCTATTATAATTTGACAGACCAGGTAGATCTACTGACTCCATTATATTATGACAGACCAGCTAGATCTACTGTCTCTGTTATATTATGACAGACCAGGTAGATCTACTGTCTCTATTATTTTATGACAGACCAGCTAGATCTACTGTCTCTATTATATTATGACAGACCAGCTAGATCTACTGTCTGTATGTCTCTATTATATTATGACAGACCAGCTAGATCTACTGTCTCTATTATTTTATGACAGACCAGGTAGATATACTGTCTCTATTATATAATGACAGACCAGCTAGATCTACTGTCTCTATTATATTATGACAGACCAGCTATATCTACTGTCTCTATTATATTATGACAGACAAGGTAGATCTACTGTCGCTATTATATTATGACAGACCAGCTAGATCTACTGTCTCTATTGTATGACATACCAGCTAGATCTACTGTCTCTATTATATTATGACAGACCAGTTAGATCTACTGTCTATATTATTTTATGACAGACCAGCAAGATCTACTGTCTCTGTTACATTATGACAGACCAGCTAGATCTACTGTGTCTATTACATTATGACAGACCAGCTATATCTACTGTCTCTATTACATTATGACAGACCAGATAGATCTACTGTCTCTATTGCATTATGGCAGACCAGCAAGATCTACTGTCTCTATTGTATGACATACCAGCTAGATCTACTGTCTCTATTATATTATGACAGACCAGCTAGATCTACTGTCGCTATTATTTTATGACAGACCAGCTAGATCTATAGTCTCTATTATTTTATGACAAACCAGCTAGATCTACTGTCTCTATTATTTGATGACAGACCAGCTAGATCTACTGTCTCTGTTGTATGACATACCAGCTAGATCTACTGTCTCTATTATATTATGACAGACCAGGTAGATCTACTGTCTCTATTATAATTTGACAGACCAGGTAGATCTACTGTCTCCATTATAGTATGACAGACCAGCTAGATCTACTGTCTCTGTTATATTATGACAGACCAGTTAGATCTACTGTCTCTATTATATTATGACAGACCAGCTAGATCTACTGTCTCTGTTATATTATGACAGACCAGCTAGATCTACTGTTTCTATTATATTATGACAGACCAGCTAGATCTACTGTCTCTATTATTTTATGACAGACCAGCTAGATCTACTGTCTCTATTATTTTATGACAGACCAGCTAGATCTACTGTCTCTATTATTTTATGACAAACCAGCTAGATCTACTGTCTCTATTATTTTATGACAGACCAGCTAGATCTACTGTCTCTGTTGTATGACATACCAGCTAGATCTACTGTCTCTATTATATTATGACAGACCAGCTAGATCTACTGTCTCTGCTATATTATGACAGACCAGGTAGATCTACTGTCTCTGCTATATTATGACAGACCAGGTAGATCTACTGTCTCTATTATATTATGACAGACCAGCTAGATCTACTGTCTCTATTATTTTATGACAGACCAGCTAGATCTACTGTCTCTGTTATATTATGACAGACCAGCTAGATCTACTGTCTCTATTATTTTATGACAGACCAGCTAGATCTACTGTCTCTGTTATATTATGGCAGACCAGCTAGATCTACTGTCTCTATTATTTTATGACAGACCAGCTAGATCTACTGTCTCTAATATTTTATGACAGACCAGCTAGATCTACTATCTCTATTATTTTATGACAAACCAGCTAGATCTACTGTCTCTATTATTTTATGACAGACCAGCTAGATCTACTGTCTCTGTTGTATGACATACCAGCTAGATCTACTGTCGCTATTATATTATGACAGACCAGCTAGATCTACTGTCTCTATTATAATTTGACAGACCAGGTAGATCTACTGACTCCATTATATTATGACAGACCAGCTAGATCTACTGTCTCTGTTATATTATGACAGACCAGGTAGATCTACTGTCTCTATTATATTATGACAGACCAGCTAGATCTACTGTCTCTATTATTTTATGACAGACCAGCTAGATCTACTGTCTCTATTATTTTATGACAGACCAGCTAGATCTACTGTTTCTATTATATTATGACAGACCAGCTAGATCTACTGTCTGTATGTCTATTATATTATGACAGACCAGCTAGATATACTGTCTGTATGTCTCTATTATTTTATGACAGACCAGCTAGATCTACTGTCTCTATTATTTTATGACAGACCAGCTAGATCTACTGTCTCTATTATTTTATGACAAACCAGCTAGATCTACTGTCTCTATTATTTTATGACAGACCAGCTAGATCTACTGTCTCTGTTGTATGACATACCAGCTAGATCTACTGTCTCTATTATATTATGACAGACCAGCTAGATCTACTGTCTCTGCTATATTATGACAGACCAGGTAGATCTACTGTCTCTGCTATATTATGACAGACCAGGTAGATCTACTGTCTCTATTATATTATGACAGACCAGCTAGATCTACTGTCTCTATTATTTTATGACAGACCAGCTAGATCTACTGTCTCTGTTATATTATGACAGACCAGCTAGATCTACTGTCTCTATTATTTTATGACAGACCAGCTAGATCTACTGTCTCTGTTATATTATGGCAGACCAGCTAGATCTACTGTCTCTATTGTGTTATGACAGACCAGCTAGATCTACTGTCTCTATTATATTATGACAGACCAGCGAGATCTACTGTCTCTATTGTATGACATACCAGCTAGATCTATTGTCTCTATTATTTTATGACAAACCAGCTAGATCTACTGTCTCTATTATTTTATGACAGACCAGCTAGATCTACTGTCTCTGTTGTATGACATACCAGCTAGATCTACTGTCTCTATTATATTATGACAGACCAGCTAGATCTACTGTCTCTATTATTTTATGACAGACCAGGTAGATATACTGTCTCTATTATATAATGACAGACCAGCTAGATCTACTGTCTCTATTATATTTTGACAGACCAGATAGATCTACTGTCTCTATTGTATTATGACAGACCAGGTAGATCTACTGTCTCTATTATATTATGACAGACCAGCTATATCTACTGTCTCTATTGCATTATGACATACCAGCTAGATCTACTGTCTCTATTATATTATGACAGACCAGCTAGATCTACTGTCGCTATTATTTTATGTCAGACCAGCTAGATCTATTGTCTCTATTATTTTATGACAAACCAGCTAGATCTACTGTCTCTATTATTTTATGACAGACCAGCTAGATCTACTGTCTCTGTTGTATGACATACCAGCTAGATCTACTGTCTCTATTATATTATGACAGACCAGGTAGATCTACTGTCTCTATTATAATTTGACAGACCAGGTAGATCTACTGTCTCCATTATAGTATGACAGACCAGCTAGATCTACTGTCTCTGTTATATTATGACAGACCAGCTAGATCTACTGTCTCTGTTATATTATGACAGACCAGCTAGATCTACTGTCTCTATTATATTATGACAGACCAGCTAGATCTACGGTCTCTGTTATATTATGACAGACCAGCTAGATCTACGGTCTCTGTTATATTATGACAGACCAGCTAGATCTACTGTTTATATTATATTATGACAGACCAGCTAGATCTACTGTCTCTGTTGTATGACATACCAGCTAGATATACTGTCTCTATTATAATTTGACAGACCAGCTAGATCTACTGTCTCTATTATAATTTGACAGACCAGGTAGATCTACTGTCTCCATTATATTATGACAGACCAGCTAGATCTACTGTCTCTGTTATATTATGACAGACCAGCTAGATCTACTGTCTCTATTATATTATGACAGACCAGCTCGATCTACTGTCTCTATAATTTTATGACAGTCCAGCTCGATCTACTGTCTCTATAATTTTATGACAGTCCAGGTAGATATACTGTCTCTATTATATAATGACAGACCAGCTAGATCTACTGTCTCTATTATATTATGACAGACAAGGTAGATCTACTGTGGCTATTATATTATGACAGACAAGGTAGATCTACTGTGGCTATTATATTATGACAGACCAGCTAGATCTACTGTCTCTATTGTATGACATACCAGCTAGATCTACTGTCTCTATTATATTATGACAGACCAGGTAGATCTACTGTCTCTATTATAATTTGACAGACCAGGTAGATCTACTGTCTCCATTATAGTATGACAGACCAGCTAGATCTACTGTCTCTGTTATTTTATGACAAACCAGCTAGATCTACTGTCTCTATTATTTTATGACAGACCAGCTAGATCTACTGTCTCTGTTGTATGACATACCAGCTAGATCTACTGTCTCTATTATATTATGACAGACCAGCTAGATCTACTGTCTCTATTATTTTATGACAGACCAGGGAGATATACTGTCTCTATTATATAATGACAGACCAGCTAGATCTACTGTCTCTATTATATTATGACAGACCAGCTAGATCTACTGTCTGTATGTCTATTATATTATGACAGACCAGCTAGATATACTGTCTGTATGTCTCTATTATATTATGACAGACCAGCTAGATCTACTGTCTCTATTATTTTATAACAGACCAGCTAGATCTACTGTCTCTATTATTTTATGACAGACCAGCTAGATCTACTGTCTCTATTATTTTATGACAGACCAGCTAGATCTACTGTCTCTATTTTATGACATACCAGCTAGATCTACTGTCTCTATTATATTATGACAGACCAGTTAGATCTACTGTCTCTGTTGTATGACATACCAGCTAGATCTACTGTCTCTATTATATTATGACAGACCAGCTAGATCTACTGTCTCTGTTATATTATGACAGACCAGGTAGATCTACTGTCTCTATTATATTATGACAGACCAGCTAGATCTACTGGCTTTATTGTATTATGACAGACCAGCTAGATCTACTGTCTCTATTATTTTATGACAGACCAGCTAGATCTACTGTCTCTATTATATTATGATAGACCAGCAAGATCTACTGCTCTATTATATTATGACAGACAAGCTAGATCTACTGTCTCTATTATATTTTGACAGACCATATAGAGCTACTGTCTCTATTGTGTTATGACAGACCAGCTAGATCTACTGTCTCTATTATATTATGACAGACCAGCTAGATCTACTGTCTCTATTATTTTATGACAGACCAGCTAGATCTACTGTCTCTGTTATATTATGACAGACCAGCTAGATCTACTGTCTCTATTGTGTTATGACAGACCAGCTAGATCTACTGTCTCTATTATATTATGACAGACCAGCGAGATCTACTGTCTCTATTGTATGACATACCAGCTAGATCTATTGTCTCTATTATTTTATGACAAACCAGCTAGATCTACTGTCTCTATTATATTATGACAGACCAGCGAGATCTACTGTCTCTATTGTATGACATACCAGCAAGATCTACTGTCTCTATTATATTATGACAGACCAGCTAGATCTACTGTCTCTATTATTTTATGAAAGACCAGGTAGATATACTGTCTCTATTATATAATGACAGACCAGCTAGATCTACTGTCGCTATTATATTATGACAGACAAGGTAGATCTACTGTCGCTATTATATTTTGACAGACCAGATAGATCTACTGTCTCTATTGTATTATGACAGACCAGCTATATCTACTGTCTCTATTATATTATGACCGACCAGCTAGATCTACTGTCTCTATTGCATTAAGACATACCAGCTAGATCTACTGTCTCTATTATATTATGACAGACCAGCTAGATCTACTGTCGCTATTATTTTATGTCAGACCAGCTAGATCTATTGTCTCTATTATTTTATGACAAACCAGCTAGATCTACTGTCTCTATTATTTTATGACAGACCAGCTAGATCTACTGTCTCTGTTGTATGACATACCAGCTAGATCTACTGTCTCTATTATATTATGACAGACCAGGTAGATCTACTGTCTCTATTATAATTTGACAGACCAGGTAGATCTACTGTCTCCATTATAGTATGACAGACCAGCTAGATCTACTGTCTCTGTTATATTATGACAGACCAGCTAGATCTACTGTCTCTATTATATTATGACAGACCAGCTAGATCTACGGTCTCTGTTATATTATGACAGACCAGCTAGATCTACTGTTTATATTATATTATGACATACCAGCTAGATCTACTGTCTCTGTTGTATGACATACCAGCTAGATATACTGTCTCTATTATATTATGACAGACCAGCTAGATCTACTGTCTCTATTATAATTTGACAGACCAGGTAGATCTACTGTCTCCATTATATTATGACAGACCAGCTAGATCTACTGTCTCTGTTATATTATGACAGACCAGCTAGATCTACTGTCTCTATTATATTATGACAGACCAGCTAGATCTACTGTTTATATTATATTATGACAGACCAGCTAGATCTACTGTCTCTATTATTTTATGACAGTCCAGGTAGATATACTGTCTCTATTATATAATGACAGACCAGCTAGATCTACTGTCTCTATTATATTATGACAGACAAGGTAGATCTACTGTCGCTATTATATTATGACAGACAAGGTAGATCTACTGTCGCTATTATATTATGACAGACCAGCTAGATCTACTGTCTCTATTGTATGACATACCAGCTAGATCTACTGTCTCTATTATATTATGACAGACAAGGTAGATCTACTGTCGCTATTATATTATGACAGACAAGGTAGATCTACTGTCGCTATTATATTATGACAGACCAGCTAGATCTACTGTCTCTATTGTATGACATACCAGCTAGATCTACTGTCTCTATTATATTATGACAGACCAGCTATATCTACTGTCTCCATTATAGTATGACAGACCAGCTAGATCTACTGTCTCTGTTATATTATGACAGACCAGCTAGATCTACTGTCTCTATTATATTATGACAGACCAGCTAGATCTACGGTCTCTGTTATATTATGACAGACCAGCTAGATCTACTGTTTATATTATATTATGACAGACCAGCTAGATCTACTGTCTCTGTTGTATGACATACCAGCTAGATATACTGTCTCTATTATATTATGACAGACCAGCTAGATCTACTGTCTCTATTATAATTTGACAGACCAGGTAGATCTACTGTCTCCATTATATTATGACAGACCAGCTAGATCTACTGTCTCTGTTATATTATGACAGACCAGCTAGATCTACTGTCTCTATTATATAATGACAGACCAGCTAGATCTACTGTCTCTATTATATTATGACAGACAAGGTAGATCTACTGTCGCTATTATATTATGACAGACAAGGTAGATCTACTGTCGCTATTATATTATGACAGACCAGCTATATCTACTGTCTCCATTATAGTATGACAGACCAGCTAGATCTACTGTCTCTATTATATTATGACAGACCAGCTAGATCTACGGTCTCTGTTATATTATGACAGACCAGCTAGATCTACTGTTTATATTATATTATGACAGACCAGCTAGATCTACTGTCTCTGTTGTATGACATACCAGCTAGATATACTGTCTCTATTATATTATGACAGACCAGCTAGATCTACTGTCTCTATTATAATTTGACAGACCAGGTAGATCTACTGTCTCCATTATATTATGACAGACCAGCTAGATCTACTGTCTCTGTTATATTATGACAGACCAGTTAGATCTACTGTCTCTATTATATAATGACAGACCAGCTAGATCTACTGTCTCTATTATATTATGACAGACAAGGTAGATCTACTGTCGCTATTATATTATGACAGACAAGGTAGATCTACTGTCGCTATTATATTATGACAGACCAGCTAGATCTACTGTCTCTATTGTATGACATACCAGCTAGATCTACTGTCTCTATTATATTATGACAGACCAGCTATATCTACTGTCTCTATTATATTATGACAGACCAGATAGATCTACTGTCTCTATTGCATTATGACAGAACAGCTAGATCTACTGTCTCTATTGTATGACATACCAGCTAGATCTACTGCCTCTATTATATTATGACAGACCAGCTAGATCTACTGTCTCTGTTACATTATGACAGACCAGCTAGATCTACTGTCTCTATTATTTTTTGACGGACCAGCTAGATCTACTGTCTCTATTATATGATGACAGACAAGGTAGATCTACTGTCTCTATTATATAATGACAGACCAGCTAGATCTACTGTCTCTATTATATTATGACAGACAAGGTAGATCTACTGTCGCTATTGTATTATGACAGACCAGCTAGATCTACTGTCTCTATTGTATGACATACCAGCTAGATCTACCGTCTCTATTATATTATGACAGACCAGCTAGATCTACTGTCTCTATTATATTATGACAGACCAGATAGATCTACTGTCTCTATTGCATTATGGCAGACCAGCAAGATCTACTGTCTCTGTTACATTATGACAGACCAGCTAGTTCTACTGTCTCTGTTACATTATGACAGACCAGCTAGATCTACTGTGTCTATTATATTATGACAGACCAGCTATATCTACTGTCTCTATTATATTATGACAGACCAGCTAGATCTACTGTCTCTATTTTATGACAGACCAGCTAGATCTACTGTCTCTATTATTTTATGACAGACCAGCTAGATCGACTGTCTCTATTATTTTATGACAGACCAGCTAGATCTACTGTCTCTGTTGTATGACAGACCTGCTAGATCTACTGTCTCTGTTGTATGACAGACCTGCTAGATCTACTGTCTCTGTTGTATGACATACCAGCTAGATCTACTGTCTCTATTATATTATGACAGACCAGCTAGATCTACTGTCTCTATTATATTATGACAGACCAGCTAGATCTACTGTCTCTGTTATATTATGACAGACCAGCTAGATCTACTGTCTCTATTATTTTATGACAGACCAGGTAGATATACTGTCTCTATTATATAATGACAGACCAGCTAGATCTACTGTCTCTATTATATTATGACAGACAAGGTAGATCTACTGTCGCTATTATATTATGACAGACAAGGTAGATCTACTGTCGCTATTATATTATGACAGACCAGCTAGATCTACTGTCTCTATTGTATGACATACCAGCTAGATCTACTGTCTCTATTATATTATGACAGACCAGCTAGATCTACTGTCTCTGTTACATTATGACAGACCAGCTAGATCTACTGTGTCTATTATATTACGACAGACATGCTATATCTACTGTCTCTATTATATTATGACAGACCAGATAGATCTACTGTCTCTATTGCATTTTGACAGAACAGCTAGATCTACTGTCTCTATTGTATGACATACCAGCTAGATCTACTGTCTCTATTATATTATGACAGACCAGCTAGATCTACTGTCTCTATTTTATGACAGACCAGCTAGATCTACTGTCTCTATTATTTTATGACATACCAGCTAGATCTACTGTCTCTATTATATTATGACAGACCAGCTAGATCTACTGTCTCTGTTACATTATGACAGACCAGCAAGATCTACTGTTTCTATTATATTATGACAGACCAGCTAGATCTACTGTCTCTATTATATTATGACAGACCAGCTAGATCTACTGTCTCTATTGTATTATGGCAGACCAGGTAGATCTACTGTCTCTATTATATTATGACAGACCAGCTAGATCTACTGTCTCTATTATATTTTGACAGACCAGATAGATCTACTGTCTCTATTGTATTATGACAGACCAGCTAGATCTACTGTCTCTATTATATTATGACCGACCAGCTAGATCTACTGTCTCTATTATACTTTGACAGACCAGGTAGATCTACTGTCTCTCTTCTATTATAACAGACCAGCTAGATCTACTGTCTCTATTGTATTATGGCAGACCAGGTAGATCTACTGTCTCTATTATATTATGACAGACCAGCTAGATCTACTGTCTGTATGTCTCTATTATATTATGACAGACCAGCTAGATCTACTGTCTCTATTATATTATGACAGACAAGGTAGATCTACTGTCGCTATTATATTATGACAGACCAGCTAGATCTACTGTCTCTATTGTATGACTTACCAGCTAGATCTACTGGCTCTATTATATTATGACAGACCAGCTAGATCTACTGTCTCTATTATTTTATGACAGACCAGCAAGATCTACTGTCTCTGTTACATTATGACAGACCAGCTAGATCTCCTGTGTCTATTATATTATGACAGACCAGCTATATCTACCGTCTCTATTATATTATGACAGACCAGATAGATCTACTGTCTCTATTGCATTATGACAGAACAGCTAGATCTACTGTCTATATTGTATGACATACCAGCTAGATCTACTGTCTCTATTATATTATGACAGACCAGCTAGATCTACTGTCTCTATTTTATGACAGACCAGCTAGATCTACTGTCTCTATTATTTTATGACATACCAGCTAGATCTACTGTCTCTATTATATTATGACAGACCAGCTAGATCTACTGTCTCTGTTACATTATGACAGACCAGCTTGATCTACTGTTTCTATTATATTATGACAGACCAGCTAGATCTACTGTCTCTATTATATTATGATAGACCAGCAAGATCTACTGTTTCTATTATATTATGACAGACCAGCTAGATCTACTGTCTCTATTATTTTATGACAGACCAGGTAGATATACTGTCTCTATTGTATAATGACAGACCAGCTAGATCTACTGTCTCTATTATATTATGACAGACAAGGTAGATCTACTGTCGCTATTATATTATGACAGACCAGCTAGATCTACTGTCTCTATTGTATGACAGACCAGCTAGATCTACTGTGTCTATTATATTATGACAGACCAGCTATATCTACTGTCTCTATTATATTATGACAGACCAGA